>NC_137793.1:17035808-17145808 GCF_963383645.1 Muscardinus avellanarius
TGTGTGTGTGTGTGTGTGTACCTGCATGTGTGTGTGCATGTTACTGGATATTGAACTCAATGACATTATATCTCTGAACTGTACCCCCAGCCCTGTTTTATTTTTTATTTTGAAACAGGGTTTCACTGGGTGGCAGAGCACCTTGCTGAGGCTAAGCTCAAAATTGTAATTCTCCTGTTTTAGTCTCCCAAGTACTGAGATTTATCTTTGTGGTATGGTAATTTTTTGTTATGATAAGTTTTGGTTATCTTCACTTTCTCTATTGTATATTTTTTATTTGTGTGTGTTTGTGTGTGTGTGTGTGTGTGTGTGTGTGTGTGTGTGTGTGTGTGTAGTACTGGGGATTGAATTCAGAGACATTCTACAATCAAGCTACACCTCCAGCCCACTTTTCTTATTTGTAAACAGGGTCTCACTAGGTGGATGAGAGTCTCATCACTCAAGCAGTCCTTGAAGCTTCTTCCTGAGTATTGGGATCACAGGCATGCGCCATCACACCTGGCTTTCCTTCATGTTTTTAATAAAGGTAGATATCATTGTTTTGTTTCTAATTCTGGGCTATTTTAAATATTTCTTGTAGGACCATACTGGTGGTGGTCAGTCTGTCTGTTTCTACATGTCTGCTAAAAATAAATTTTATTTCTATTTTATTTCCAAAAGGTAGTTTTGCTAGATAGAGCGTTCTTGGTCGGCAGTTTTTTATTGTTGTTTATTACTGGGTTTTTTTTTTTTGTCTTTCTGTATTTAAATGTATAATTGCATTGTCTTGTGGCATGTAAAGTTTCTAATAAACGTTCTGTTCTTAGTTGAAGTTTTTATGTATGATTTAAGACACTAGTTCTAAAAATTCTCTTCTTGTCATACTACTTTGAAATGCTGCACATGGTACCTCCTTCAGAATGTCATTTATAGTTGTGTACAGTTGTGAGCTTTTACGAGTCTTGAATGTGGATGCTCCTGCCCCTTAGTTGCCTTTCTGACTCTGCTTCTTAGGGTTCTGATCATTTCTTTGCTGATTCCCAGAGTTCTCCTTGAGTCTCTGTCCTGGGAAGGGTCTCTTTTCTTTCTTGTTTTCAGTCTTTTCTGTGGCACTTCTGTTCAGCCATCCTGAACCCTTTCTTCAGTTACTCTTTCATTTCACTTATATAACCAATATTTTAAATCTAAAAAAGCCCCTGGCAGTATCACTGGAATCACACTGAAGTTATAATTTAACTTAGGGAGAATTTCAATTGTTATGCTGTCAAATTTTTCCCTCCAGGGTCTAGGTGTGTAATTCCATTTGCTCAAGTCTGTTTTCAAGCCTATTTTGCTTGTAGTTTTTTTTGTGTTAATATTTATGCCTATACACTCTTTTGTTTGACATGATTTTTATTGTTTATTGTCCTGCTACTAACCTTGAGTTAGATTATCATTACTTTCTTACTTTATATTTTATATCCTGCTATTATACCAATTTTTAAAATTACTTTTATTGTTACTTTTAAGTTTCTCATGTAAAAAAAAAAATATCAGTTTATGTGTGAATAGGTACTTTGGCTAATACTTCTATAACCATGCTAAATAGAGTTGAAGATAGTAGGTACCCAAGTGTTATATCTGATTTTTTTGTAATTCTTTTAAGTACTTTTAAATAGAATATTTGCTTTAGAGCTGAGATAAATATTTTTATATTAATGAAGTACCCTTAATTTTTTCTTTTAGTGTTTTAAACATGAAGATTTTCTATTAAGTGCTTCTATTTGCATTCTTTATAGAATATTACATAAATTTGTGTTATTTATTAATTTTGGGGTATATACATATATTTAGGTATGTATATATCTTTATTTCAGATTATCTTTGAATTCCTCATAGACACTAAAATGAATAAAAATCAACAATGTAATATTTTAGATATTTTATATTTAAATATTCTAGATCATATTTTATCTCATTATTTATAAATATAATTTAAATGCAGTGTGTTTGATTATATATTATTTTATATTTTTTTCAAATATTAATTTTACCTTCTAGAGCTTAATTGAGATATTTGGATTTCTTTATCTTTATTGTTCTGGAGTTGGGTAAGTAGCACTAGATTATCTGTGGATGTATAGTAGGATAATCATAAAAGCATCTGAGACTGGTTTTATTCAAAGAGAAATATTTCAAATGTTTTATTTTCTTTCATGAAAAATTATCAGCTTATACATTTTCTGTCATATATGGTCACTTTTTGGTAAGTCATAATTTAGAGAGTTATCAATTTTATTTATATGAAAAATAATATTTGAACCACCAGGCTGAGCTTGGTGGTTCATTCCTATAATTCTAGTACTTTTGAATCTGTGACAGGAGGATCACAGGTTCAAGGCCAGCATACAATAATTTACTGAGATATTATTTCAAAAGAAAAAAATTAATAGTCCTAGAGGTATAGCTCAGAGGTAGAAAATCCCTGTATTAAATTCCTGGTACCACAACACACATACACACACACACACACAGAGTACAAAATTTTGGTATTATAAAATAATTAATATTAGAGTTTTATAATCTACTCTTATACCTGGTAGATACAATCCACAGTAATAGCTCATTTTTGTTTTTACACATTTTTATGTCACTTTTTACATTTCTACACTTTTAGTTTAACTGTAGGAATATTTTGTGGTATGAGACTAACATGTTGAATTTCTAAGACACATTCTTTAAGAAATTGGATTATTTTGTGATTAAATATTTTGTTTTAGAATTTTCTTAATGTGTGCTGCTGAGCGTGGTGGTGAACGCTCATAATCCCAGTATTTTTTTCTTTTTTTTTTTTTCTGTACTGGGGATGGAACCCAGGGGCGTTCTACATCCAAGCTACATCCCCAGCCCTATTTTTTTATTCTTTATTTTGAAACAGGGTCTCACTGAGTTGCAAAGGGCCTCACTAAGTAGTTGAGGCTATCCACAATCCTCCTGTCTCAGCTTCCCAAATGCTGGGATTACAAGTGTGTGCCACCACGCCAGGCCATAATTCCAGTATTTGGGAGGTTGAGACAGGAGGACCGTGGTTTGCAGACAGCCTCAGCTATTTAATGAGGCCCTTGGCAAATCAGTAGATCCTGTTTCAAAATAAAGAATAAAAAATAGGGGTACAGGTGGAGTTCAGAAGGAAAATGCCCCTGGATTCCATCCCCAGTACTTCAAAAAATAAAATAAAATAAAATAAAATAAAATAAAATAAAATAAAATAAAAATACAAGAAGTTTCTTAATGTGTTTCAGTTTTTCTTTTTTCTTTTTGTAGTGGAGAATTCTAGCTTGTTTTATATATCATATTCTTTCCTGAAATATATTTATTAGTACCCATTATGTTTTTTTAGGAAATATAGCATACGGTCAGAAAATTGTTTATATTTGCTGATTTAACTTTTAAAAGGTCACTTATCCAGAAAACTTTTAAGTGAAACTCTGAGATTAAGTAAATAATATCTCTAAATAGCCATAATTTAAATACATATCCAGATGTGTGTGTATGTGTATGTATGTGTGTGTATTCATGCAAATACAAATTCAATTGAATTAACTAACACTTCTATAATAATTAGCATTGATTGTGGTGATGATAAAATGTGTACTTTACCTAGAATGTATTTAGTGCTTTTATTATCAAGCAAAAAGATGGCTAGTATAGACTATAGGTTTATGTGTCATAGTTTATTAAGATGGTACAGGTATGGAATGGAGTTATCACACAGATGTTGAGGAAAGATATTTCTAAATAGAAGACACCAGGCTAGGAGCCTACTATCAGGAATGTTGAAGGAATTTCAAAAGGACTGGTGTGATGATAAGAGCAAGGAAGAGGATGGTGGGAGAGGTGAGGTTAAGAAATTCAAAACAGGCCTGAATATGTAGGGTCATGGAGTATTGAAAGAATTTTGGCTTTGACTCCGTGTGCAGAGAAGCCATTATAGAATTTGCAACAGAGTAGTGGCATGGTTTATTAATTTTAAGAATCAATCTGATAATATTTCTAATTCTATATTAACGACCAAGAAAAGTAAAATTTCTTTTAAGCAATATTGACTTGAATTGTAGTTTCCTTTTTTATACTTATTTTTTAATTTTTAAATTTTTAAAGTTTTTATGTGGAACATATTAAACATGGCATACATTCAGACTGTGCTTGGTGCCCTCTCCCCACCCCCAGATTCCTTTTCTCCCTCCCAACAATGAGTGTCCAGGTTGACCACGCTATATTTATACTTTTACACATATTCGGATATAGCTCCTCCATTAATCAGCCTCTGCCTTCTTCCTCTCCTATCCTTCTATTCTAGGTTTGCTGAGGTTTCCTCTGCATTATCTGGAGTCCCTCTGGTAGTTTTCTTAATGAGACTGATTGGAAATTTACATAAGAAATATGCAAACACACACATACAGGCAGACATGATGGCTCACACTTGTAATCCTCTTGCTTGGGAGGCGGAGACAGGAGGATCTCGCAGGTTCGAAGCCAGCCGAGCTGGTTTAAGAGGCCCTGTTTCCAAATATAAAAAACTATAAAATAGGAAACAGGAGGATCACGCAGGTTCAAAGCGACGCTGGCTTAAGAGACCCTGTTTCCAAATAAAAATATAAAATAGGTCTGGAAGTGTAGCCCGGAGGTAGAAGGGTTTCCAGGAACCCCAGTACCACCCCCCAAAAAACCCCACATATGTAAATATATATGTAAACATATGTTTATATATTTCTGATTGTGTATTTGCATAAGGCTCCCATGGTCCCTGGGTCTTTGAATGGTGTTGAATTGATTCCTTCATACCCTTCCCTGTGTTTGCTACCCTAGTGTGTAAGAACACACATATTAATAGATTATATGAAGTCTAAAGCTTTTATGTTATGCATTAAAACTGAGCCATAAGCTCCGAGTTATGAGGTGTAATAATTAATTTTCTCATTTCTTCACATTTCCATCTTGTTAAATGTTAATCAATTCCTGCTGTTTTAGAGGTCAGACATTTAAATGTTAGAAATAATATCCCATAAGGAAATACATTATTGATATTTAAGTTATTGAAAACAAAAGGATGGAGTGAGAAACCATTTAACACAAAACTAAATCAAATTTAGTTTGGATATCCTTCAAGAAATGTGCATTTTATGACTCTAATCTCAATTAATATCACTTAATAAAGTGGCATATTTTTAGTTTCGTATTGTCGCTTGTTACCTACTATGGATTTCAGAGAACTTCTGGATTTATTTATTTTCAACTGCTCAATTTATAATACTTGTGTACAGTATAAGGCTCTGTACCGAGCCTCTAGTCCCTTCTATTTATTCACTTTTTAAATTATCCCTTCACTCAACAGCTGTTAATTGAGTACCTGCTATGTGAGAGACACTGTGTTTGTATATGCTTTCATATGTAGTAAAGGACAAAACAAAGCCCTGTCCCAGTGAAGAGGGCATTTTAGAAAAGAAAGAGAAACAAGCAAGCTTGATAAAATACATGCTATCTTCCAAGGTGATGAGAACTGTGCAGAAAGAAGAAAACAACCAGAGCAGAGTCAGGGAGACTGAGTGTGTGGGGAGCAGATCCCAAGGGCTCTGACCAGTTTTAGAAGAGGCCAGCACAGGCCTCCGTGAGCAGGTGAGATCTGACAGTCTACGGTGAGGTAGCAACCATGCCCACGTCCCAAGAGTGTGTCTCCAGAAGGAAGGAAGACAGGGCGGCTCAAATGGAGGGAAGATTAACTAGAGTGGGAGAAGATAGGAGGCAGTAACAAGAAGTCACATCTCAAAGAGTTCTGCCACACAGTTTAAGGGCTTGGTCTTTTGGGATGAATGAGGAGCCATTTCAGAGCCTTGAGGAGTGACTTCAACTATTAGGCTCTGACAGAATCAGCCTTTCTACTCTCTGATAAATAGGGTGAGGGGGACCAGGGGAGAAATGGGGAGTTCCTAGAAGAAAAAGGTAGAAAATCAGGTTGCTCACAGGGTACAGTCATACTAAGAAAAGTTGAGATAGTGATATATTCATAATATAAAGTCTAGGAGACGATAAAGTGGAAATGAAAATCAATTAAATAGAAAAAATAAAAAAAATAATAGAAAAAAAATTTTTCTTTGCACCCTGAAAAACTGAAAATTTCTTGGTCCCATTGAGATGTGCAGAGCTAGAGGAGAAGCAGGTTTATGGGAAGAAGAGTATGCATTAGTATATGGGAGATGAAGGTTTTGAAGAAAAGCTTGGCCCAGAGCTAGAACTGTGGGGAACATTGTGTATTGGTGTTTTGTCAAACTGTGAGACTGAGGGAATCCTTCTTGGAGTCAGTGCAGGACAAGAACCAAGAAAAGAGACTCTAGCTCACAGTGGTATGTGAGGAGAAATCCCATGCATGGTCATATAGTATGTGCAAGGTCTTATCCTGGAAAGGACTTTATTTTATGTTGTCGGGTGCTTATAACAAAACTGCTGTCAACTGAGTGAATTTTAAACAGCAAGTCAAGATCAAGGTGTGACCACATTCCTGTGATTTCAGGTCCCATTCACTGTATTGGGAACCACTGGCTGTGTCTTCACAGGGTAGACTTGGCTGGTTCTGCTGCCACTGTCTTGAAATTCTTAAATTTTGAAAAATAAGCGGTGCTATAGATTATGCAGTTGGTCTTGATTCTGTGCCATTCAGGTTTAGTGTGAGTTAAGAGACCTAACAAGAGACCCAACAACTGATTATTGAGCCTCAATTTTGAGAAAACAATATTTTTCATGAAAATATGTATAGGAAAAGAAACATTCCAACTATGAAACCATTTATTTCCTCTCTTCACATGATATGAACACATTTATTTGATGTCCATTTCTATTTATTTATTTTTGTTTCCTCTGCCTTAAGACTGCTGAAATTTTAAAAATTGTGAGTGCAAAAGTCATTTGTGTAAATTATGATATATATATATATATATATATATATATATATATATTTTTTTTTTTTTTTTTTTTTTTTTTGCTTAATCTTACCACTTCAGACTATGGTGCAATTTCTGTTACACAACAAATGCTCAGCTATTATTTATTATCAGTGTGTCCAAAGGTAATAGGAAACACATAGTTCATAAACTCAATGGCTTTTTCTCATCTCATAATCTCTGTAATTTATGCATCTTTTGATTAGTTTTTCCCTTCCTTTATCCTCAATTCATTTTACCTTGGATCATTTGAACTATACCATGCTCATTCCTTCCATACTGGATGTCACTCAGAAAACATTTTGTTCCTTTTTTTATTCTAGATAGAGAAAGCATATATTTTATGGGGTATAAAATCACTGAGGTCTATAATTATTCCTTAGCCTTCTTTTCTTCCTCTCTGCTGCTTCTGTGGTCTGTCTCCATACTTCTTACTTTCCCATTATACCTCTGTCTCTGTTGAAAGATTCCAGTCTGAACACTCTTCCCCAGACATCCTAAAGCCGCCTCATTTCTGTTGACTTCCATGTTGTCAAGAACTTACCTTTGCATCTTCCTGGAATCTGCCCACCCATTAATGGGCTGCTCCTATACTTCCCATCTTTTGAGTGATATTGGTGTATGTTCCTTCATTTCCATACTGCTGTCATAAGTCTGATTCTGTGTCTTAGCCCTATTATCTAGAGTGCCAAACTCATTCCCATTCTGATCCATCCCACACAAATTCAGAATCACATATCTAAAGCATAATTCCTATTCTATTACCTCATCTTAAAGAAAAACAACACAAAATGTCCCAGGGGATCCCTGTTCTCTCTGGTTCTCGGTGTCAGGATATATTGGCAGGCTGTAACCAGTCATGGAGGATGTCACTGAAAATTAGTTATCAGAAGCTTAAAGATTAGGATTAATTTGCATTTTTAAAACTTAGTTAAGTGTGGATTCATACACATCATAGCACATATAATCTGCTTTTTAAAAAGTGCTTCCTATCAAGTAGACTGGAAAGCAAGAAAGGCGGGCTGTAAATGAAAACATTGATAAAATATTAAAAATTACACATAGATCACAATGCATATTATGTATTTGTGAGTTCCATACACCCAACCATTACTGCCATAGTATGAAGTTATGCTGGTCAGGGGTTCTAATTGTAGCACTCTATGTCTTACTTCCCTGAATTTTTATTAGAATTTTTTTCATTTCCTTTTCATTCTTTCAAAACACATGGAGTGTCTTTTGCATACAATAATTATTTATTTTGTTTGTCTCAGCATGAACACACATACACACACATGGTTAAGAAATACTGAACTATCGGCAACTATATCTGCAACTATCGGAACTATACATCCTAGTATCAGCAAAAAAAATCAACAAAATGTGATAATCAACAAAAGTGGCTCTCATCTATTGCCAACTTTGTTGTCTCTTAAGACCACTTTATAAAAGTAGGAACATTCTGCTGTTTCCCAGTCTTCAAGTTTTGACCATTTCTGTTTTTCTTCCATCTTTATGTGTCAAAGGTTGATCTGAACTTCCTCCATGCACTTCACAAAACCACTTCTTGTTTTTTACCCCCCACATTTCTTGTACTGTCCTAGAGACAGATTTCATGTCTATCTTGTAGTTATCTGTATGTTTCTATCAACATCACACAGGGATCCAAATATTTTTTGTACATCCTCATGGAGCACACAAGAATATCTAAAATAGAGTAAAAAATGATTTAAACACTAGAGATATTTAAAGCCCTTATAAAAATCCTTGGTTCTTTTTTGAAAACAAGAGAAAATGCTGTTCTTACCTAACCTTGATGTGAAATTCCTCACTAGTATTCTTCACACTAAAGGTCAAATAAATTATTTTAAATTGAAGGTATATGTTAGAGTCACTACATTAGTGCATTATTACTACATCATCATAAAGATTATTCACATTTATTTATTAAAGCAAAACCAACAAGAAGCTCTGGGTTTCTAAATATTATACATTGTTTTCAAAATGAAATGGGCTTATTTCCTAGTTCACAAGCCTGTGCTTCTGAATGCTCAAATAGACTTGAGCCATGTTGTGATTTTGTTCAGTCTGAAGAACTATATTTTAAGTAAAACCAAATTATTTTTTAAAAAATAAAATATTCTGTTTATGTTTTAATAAGCTTTTCTGAAAAACTGGGGCTACAAATGTAGTATTTTAAGTTCTAGGATAGTTAGAAATATAAAATGAGAATTTTCTTTTAAATAATAAGGTGGATTCCGTATTAGTTATAAATATATGTCTTCAAACTCCTCTGTGGATTTTTTTTTTTGACAAAATGAGGCCACTATTAAAATTAAGCCTAGTCAAAAGAAAACATTTAGATAAACATGTATCATAGTAACCGGAAGAATATAGTTTGGGGAATAATATTTGAGTATTACTTGTGTAAAGGCAGAATAAAACACAAGTATATTAAAGGTGTTGAAAAAAGTATAATAATATTTTCTTTGGCTTTTTCATTGCTTTTAACTCTGGCTCTTTCATTTCTTTCACAAAATAAAATAAAATAAATCATCCAGGGATTTACAGATAATAATATGTTGATATTTAAGATTGAACTATTCTAATACTTTGTGGTTTAGACTTCCAGTGACATGACAATTCAGAAAGATTATCCTTGTTTTACAAATATAATATTCATAGATATTTAAATCCCCAAATTTTTGCCTGAATGTCATGAACAAATGCTAGACTATATTTCATGATAACTCTATAATTCCAGGATAACCTTATATTATCCTGCATATGTATATTTTAGAGCAAGATAATAAAATCTGGGATAAGTATTCTAATTTTTGTTATCTCTATTTAAAACTTTCAATAAACATTTAGCTTTATATTTTTAGAGTTTAAAATAAAGAATTTATATATGTATACTATTATAAAAACAGCTTGGGATATTACTTCCCTTCCTTACAACACTGATGAGAAATAACACACTTATTTTATTCCTTAAAATCATTGCGTATAAGCCAGGCGTGGTGGTGCACACTTGTAATCCCAGCATTTGGGAGGCTGAGACCTGGAGGATCGCGGTTCGCGGACAGCCTCAGCTACTTAGTGAGGCCCTCTGCAACTCAGTGAGACCCGGTTTCAAAATAAAGAATAAAAAATAGGACAGGGGTGTAGCTCGGAGTTCAAATGCCCCTGGGTTCCACCCCCAGACCTGAAAAAAAAAAAAAATCACTGCATATATTCTACTGATGTTCATTCTCTAGCAGTCTCTTTTTCTTAAGGAATACATTTTGAATGTGGAGACATTCTAAGTCAGACATATTGTACATATTAAACTAAGGTAGAAGCATTGAATATTATAGAAGGAACACATGACAAGTTAAACACCGGATTTCTTGTTGCTTGCTGAGAAGGAACTAAATGGAATTTCAAATGTTTGGAATAGTTCCAAACATTGGCATTCCAAAAGAAAGAAATAAGGCATAAGATAGAAGAAATGGGACCCAAATAGTACCAAAATCTTGCATGTCAAGCATTTTATTCTGTAGCTCCATTTTCTTGCATCCAGGGCTCATGGTGGTGAGATGTGATCTCCAAGGGGTCTTGCAGTCCTAATGCTACAGCCTGGTTGATTGCAGAAGCTGATATACTGACTTTTTAGCCTGTCTCAATGGCCTGTAGCTTACAACTTTTCCTTGTGGTCAGTCTGAGTTTCTGGCTCTTTTAAATTTCAAGAGTTTTCCTTGTACTCTTGGCTTCACATACACAGCTTCACAAATTACCCCATTTGGAACTGCTTGCAGAGAATCTGACTCTGTCACAGGATACCTGGCTACAAAGTTTTTTTCCTTTGATATCTAGAGGGAAGCGTCCATGGCCCCCTTTTCCAGCAAAGCCAGAATTACCTGAGTACTGAGATCAACTCTAGCAGGAAAAGGTATTCATGCCTTTTATAATCACTACTGCTTGGCCCTTTTGAATCACAGTTGATGGCCCTGCGTCCATCCAGGCTTGCTGGCCCCTCTCATGGAAACTGCTTTCTTTGGGGATCCTTCCTTTCATGCTTTTTTTTTTTTTTTTTTTTGGTGGTACTGGTTTCCTGGAAACCCTTCTACCTCTGGGCTACACTCCTAGACCTATTTTATATATTTTTATTTGGAAACAGGTTCTCCTGTCTCTGCCTCCCAAGCGCGGGGATTACAAGCGTGCACCACCATGCCCAGCTTTTTTTTTTTTTTTTTTTTTTTTTTTTTTGCAATACTAGGAATGAAACCCAGGGATATATTCTATCTACAAGCTAAATTCTCAGCCCTACTTTTTATTCTTTACTTTTAAAACAAGGCTTTCCTAAGTTGCAGAAGGCCTCACTATCAAATATCTGAGGCTGTCCACAAACCTAGATCCTCCTACCTCAGCCTCCCAGATACTGGAATTACAAGTGTGTGCCATTATGCCCGGCCCTTTCATCCATTGTTTTTTTTGCAATACCATCTCTGTGGGCCTCATTTTTACAAATCCCTTTCTGGCCAAAATAAAAATCAAGTTTCTCTAGTATTTACATTCTGTTCTCAAAATTCAGTATTCGATTCAATGAACGCAAACATCAATATACATAATGTAGTTTTGATACTTTGCTGTCTTAAGATTTCCTTCACCAGAATAATCAGCCCATCGTCTTTAAATTTGGCCTTACAGAGCGGGATGTGGTGGTGCACACTTGTTATTCCAGCTTTTGGGAGGCTGAGACAGGAACATCCAGGTTCTGGGCCAGCCTCAGCTACTTAGTGAGGCCCTCTGCAACTTAGTAAGACCCTGTTTTAAAATAAAGAGCACAAAATAGGGCTGCAGGTTTAGCTCAAAGGTAGAATGCCCCTGAGTTCCATCCCCAGTACCACACAAAAAAAATTAATTTGGGCCTTACATGAAGTTTGAGGATATCGGCAAAATAAAAAAATTATTGGCCAGAATGTAACACATTGGGGCCGTTACTTCATTTTCCAGGGGCATTCTACCTTCAAGCTACACTCCCAGTCTTATTTTTCATTCTTTATTTTGAAACAGGGTCTCATTGAGTTGCAAAGGACCTCACTAAGTAGCCGAGGCCGGCCACAAATCACAATCATCCTTTCTCAGCCTCCCAAATACTGGGATTACAAGCATGTGCCACCGTGCCTGGCTCATTTTCTAATGGAGTTCTCTCTGCCCTCTGAAATCTCTGAAGCATGATCTCTACTATCTGCCTTTCTCATCACATTCTCTCCTTTCTAAATTCTTCCCACAACAGTTCCAAAGAAACAGGAAACACATGGTCAGCATTAGAAATAGCAATGACTTCACTCTGATACCAGTTTCTATCTTGTTCAATGTTTTCATTGCTGAATGCATTAAACATGACCACACACAGCTTAGAGGAAGGAAAATTTATTTGTTCACAGTTTTTGGAGTCTATGTTAGGACAGGTTTGAGGAGCTCAGTGCATGTTGGAGGAAAGCAGAGATAAGAGAGTGTGGCTCTGCTCTCACATCATGGAGGCTGTGAGCAGAGGGCAAGCAGGGGGAGAAGAAAGATATATACTACCCAGGGCTATACCTCCAGTGTCTTGCCTAATTAGCAATCAAGTCTAGCTTTAAACATTGCTACCTTATTCTATGAGGGTTAGGGGGATATTCTAAATCCGAACCATTAAAAATGGGTTTTCCAGATTGCCACATCAAACAGAATACAAAAGATCTTGGGTGCCTCCAACACTTCCCCAGTGATCTCCTCGTACCTCCTTTGCCCTATCTCTTTCTGTAATCCAATTAGCTAGCAATTTTTCAGTCTCGGGGAGAATGCTATGAAGACACAAGCCCCAAATCCATCCTCCCTCAACAACAAATTTTCTGTCACTAAAATACTGTTTAGAAATGTTTTAATAGCACCCTGACATGTATGCCAGGAAGCATAAAAACAAACTAGAACTCAAGACCCTGCAATGTTTTTTAACCACACAAACTTCTGCATGTTTTTAATGGATGGCACCTTACTGGTACAGCCACAAAGGCACTGTGAGCTTTGTAGTACAGAAGGCAGTAGGGCCTCTTTGTCCACAGTGAGCCCATTTCTATGACTGGCACCATACAGGAATAGGGTTTGCATGAGTATCATTTCACAATTTCTCTAGCTTATATGAAAAAGTAATTAAGTTTCAAACTCACATAAAAAAAACGATTTGCCATACTTCTCAGAGTGAGACACTGATAGGACAGCAACATGTCCCCAGAGCTGTGTAGAGAACTGTCTTAGCACACTGCACATGCTCTTCATGCAATGATGACAGATATCTGCACCTAAATAAAATCACATAGCATCACTTTTTATTTCACCACTGATTTTTAACTTCTGCTGGTTTTAGTCTACTTGTAGCACAAGTTGGATTTATGTATGCCTTTGATACTCTTTTTAATTTAAATAAGATTCCCAAACCTCCAAGTCTAGGAATACAAGAGTCACATAGGAATGGAAAAGTGAGGAGAAAAAAAAAGTGATTGATGTAAAATAGAAAGGAATTTGACAAGAAGAGATACAAGTCTTTTCTGTTTCCTATGTTACAATTTTGAACAAATCGAAGATTAAAAATCTTCTATGCAATTTGCCTAAAGTCCCAATTCATCCTCAGATTTTTTTAACACAACCAATTTAAACACTTTCTATTATCTCCTAGGATCAAAAGAATCAATCAACATCTTCTACAGTCTTATGGGTCCTCAATCATGCTTGCCCAAGGCAATGAAAATCAAATCAAAAGCTTCCTCTATGGGTAGGGGGTTATAACTCAATATATCAGAAAATACTGCAGTAGTGAAAAACCTTGCATAACATGAAATGTAATTTGTGCTCATTGAAAACTCTATCTTTTCAGAGATTATGTGGAGATTTTCTCAATCTGTTCTTTTCCCCTCAAAATGAGTTTTTAAAATGTCAACTTGTTATTCTTTCTGAGACAGATTAAATTTGTAATAAGTCCAACCCCCATATTTTCTTCATTATGGTAACTTTAGATTATGACATTTAATTTAGATAATTTTGAAGAAATCAATATTAATTTTAGAGTAATATATAAATTTCCAAATGAACACATATATATCTGTATATTAGGCAACATGACTATGTGTGTATATTTATATATGTCTGGGTGACAAACACCAAAGCATTTGTTAAAATAGACTGGCCCACAAGTAGACATAGGCAAGACTTGGGACAACTTTTCCATTTGTATTATTCTATGTGGCTATTTTTTTTTTTTTTTTTTTTTTTTGGTGGTACTGGGGGTGGAACCCAGAGGCTTTCTAACTCCGGTTTATACTTCCAGACCTATTTTTATATTATATTTGGAAACAGGGTCTCACAAAGTTTCTGAGAGCCTCACTAAGTAGCTGAGGCTGGCTTTGAACCTGTGCGACCCTCCTGTCTCAGCCTCCCAAGCGCAGGGATTACAAGTGTACGCCACCACAACCGGCTATGTGGCTAATTTGATTGCCATAAAGTAAAGATCTCTAAAGTAATTCATCTGGAGTTTTTTTTTTTTTTTTTTTACTGCATACAATGGTGACCATGCTGTATTATCTATATTATTATTATTATTATCATTATCATTATTATTTCTATTATCTGCTCTTTTTTAGTGTGTGGTACTGGGGATAGAACTTAGGGGAACTTCTACCTCTGGACTACACTACCAGACCTATTTTATATTTTATTTGGAAACAGGGTCTCTTAAGCTAGCTGAGGCTGGCTTCAAACCAGCGCGATCCTCCTGTCTCAGCCTCCCAAGGGCAGGGATTACAAGTGTGTGCCACCACACCTGGCTATGTGGCTAATTTGATTGAGAAAAGAAAAAACAGTAAAGATCTTTAAAATAATTCATCTGGAGTTTTTTTTTTTTTTTTTACTGCATACAATGCTGACCATGCTGTATTATCTGTATTTATTATTATTATTATTATTATTATTATTATTATTATTATTAGTGGTGGTGGTGGTACTGAAGATGGAACCCAGGGACCTTCTAACCCTGGGCTACACTCCCAGACCTATTTTATATTTTATTTGGAAACAGGGTCTCAAGCCAGCTGAGGCTGGCCTTGAACCTTCATGATCCTCTTGTGTCTGCCTCCCAAGCGTGATTACAAGCGTGCACCACCATGCCCGGCCCACGCTGTCTTTCTCTATCTTATTCTGGACAAAGCCATCCACTTTTTCAGTGTATCCATGATGTATAATCTTCCCTCCCATCAGGTATTTACTAATGATCTTGGTTATTATCAGACTGTCTGTAGCAGCATTACAGTGCTTGTGTTGCAGTAACCCTTCCTTGGTAGCCTGATACCTTGTCATTCGCCTCACTTATTAGTAATATCTTACTCATAGGAATAAGTAGTACCTTACTAATGAGTAATTCCTTACTTATTAGGTAATACCTCATACCATATCATTCACCTTACTTATCTCACACACAGGCATTATATCACCCCATATCATTATACAGAGAGTATAGTACACTAAGGTATTTTGAGAAACATTGGAAGACAGAGAGACACAGAGAAAGAGAAAATTTACTTAATTTTATTATAGTATACTGAAATTTTGCTATATTTTATTTTTAGTTATTAATCTATTATTATTTTACTTATTAATATATTAATTAATATATCAATCTATTACTTGTGCCTAATTTATGCATTAAGCTTTATCATAGGTATGTGTGTACTGGAAAAAGTATGCCATATAGACTTTGGTACTATCTACAATTTCAGCAAGCCACTGGAGGTCTTGCCTGTGTCCCTGGCATCTACAGAGGACTATTTTATTTCTAGCCAAGCACATGGAGTGAAATGAGGGTATGGTGCAATCTGCTTCTATACACTGGAAAAAAAATCTGTAGTTACATATGTGTATATGATATGCACATGTCTATTTACATTCTACTAAAAGCAGACTTGCACATGGAGGAGATGCCACCACGGATGCTGACTTTTTAAGAGTTCTAGTGTCATCCAGTCACTTGCAGTCTGTTTATAAAATAAGAAGAAAAAAGAAATTACAGTTGTATTTATTTACATTGTTTATGACTCACCACTAGAATTACCTCGAATAATACTGATGTCATTTACTATAGTAGGCTTATCTTAATTGGCTCACATATATTTAGTGATGTCATCATGGTTTACATTAATATGATTTTAATATATCTCCTCAAGCTATTTCTTAAAATATTTCTAAAATTACTTGAGGATATTTTGGAATAAAATGAATGAAATAAAATGAAAGTAAGGTATTGATAAAGATATTCTAAATCTTAAAAATAGATTTATGATGGTTAATATTCTTTCCTGGCTCCTTAGGTATGAAAATGTTTTTTGCTAGAGTAGGAATAAAAATTGTTTGAAATTGTTGCATGAAAAACCATCAAAGTTTTGATCTCAATTACAACTTGTTATCTATATGTAGGGCACAGCATGTCTATACCTTGAGAAATTTATGCGTTTCCTTTGTGGATTTCACTTCTAGAGTTTTTCTCTGAATTGTAATATTTGAACAACAAAGTAAATTTCAAGTCAGATTGAAATTTAGTCTGGAATAATATGGAAGCAAGGCTTCTTGGTTTCCACTTTGTGTAACTGTGGATGATAAAAGGTCCTGGGCATTTGAAAGGTGCATCAGTTTTATATTTTTAACCGAGGAAAGCTTCAAACCATGAAAATTTAACTGTCTTCTTATGTTTTGAATGTCTTGATTGTATTAATGTAGTAAGATGCTAATTATTTCACGAGGTATTTTATTTATAATAATGTTGCTGTATTTTCCTTAAAAAGCTGCCTTGTAGGTAAAATATTTTAAAGAAATATTATGATTATTTCAGGAATTTAAATGCCTTATAAAATGTCCAAGTTGAATCTTATTTTTTTTCATCTGTCTTAATGATAACAACTAATTGTTTAAATGTTAATGTTTAACTAATTGTTAAAATGAGAAAATTTAAAGTCAAGGTGAATCAGTGGTGGACATTTGATTTGGAAAAGCTCAAATTATAAACATTTGATACCTGAAATATAATAACTGGAGTAGACATATTTACGATAAATTCCTTTGCTAAAGTAAACTTGAAACTTAGAACCAAAATTTAAACTCAGAAATTCACAAAGATCTTTTTCAATATTTATTTTTTCATCAATAAAAATTAGCATATGTAGTATTTTGACATAATTTATCCACTCAAAGCACGTGTAGAAAGAAGCAGTTTGGGCAATAAAACACACAGCTACCTAGTGTGTCAAGTGTACTTTTAAATATACAACCTCATGTAGTTTCCACATCACCTTTAAAAAGGGATATTTGTCCTTAACATTCATTGGTCACCTGTCAAGAGCCAAGCACACAAGTTACAGGGAAGCACATTCAAGAATATCAAATCACTTTCTCAAGTCTACACTATTAAAATTCTCTGGAATCAGGATTCATAGCAGGAATGCCTAATTCCCAGTTTTATACGTTTTTCCTAATGCTATGCTGTGATATTCAAAAGAATCCTCAAGGAAAATTGATCTTGCTGCTCCTCTCCTTTGTTACCAGCTGAATGCCACATCTTATATCTACACCTTGAATATGTTTCTGTTCTTCTATTTATGTCTTCATTAATATTTTAATAATAACAATGCTTTATTAGGAGATAGTAAAGAGGCTCTAGTCATCAACATAACCAGGTTTTCACTCCTCTTCATTCCTGTCAAAATCTAGGCTTGTACTCTGCTTGCAAACTAGCTAAAAGTTTTAAGGATCCTGGTAGAGCATGGAAAAGTCCAGTGTCAGTAACAAAGGGCTTTTCTCTTACATAACAGAAAACAATATGTGCCTCATAGGTATATTGGATCTCCTGGCTCCTCAGCTGCTGTTACAGGAGCTAATCACTGGGCCTGGGTAGATTCCACATACCCTCTGAGATTCACCCCAGCCAGAGAACAGAGCACTGTGGACATACGCCTTCATTATAACAAGCTTACTCTTTGTCCTAGGGGGAAGCACCAACTCATCCCCCCCAAATTTCTTTCTATAAATATAACTTTGAAAAATGGACTAGAAAAGCCCAGGTCTCGCTTTCCTGGCAGATTCACTAGGAACATGCAGACATGGTCAAGGCCATAGCAGATGGCCTGTCTCAACATCTCCCTTATCCGCTCCATCAAATCCTAACTGAGCCCCAGATTATCTTTCCACCCAGTATTCTTGCCATCCTTTCTTCCTCTGCATGCTCTGTTGGAAAAATCACCATGAACCGAGCCTCTGTAATTAGACATTGATGATGACTGGGGTGAAAAAAAAAATATATATATATATATATATATATATATATATATATATATATATACACATATATATATATTAATGAACAAAATAATGGCATGATGTTTCAAGCCTGTGATGTTTATACTTCACATATACATTAGCATAAGGTATTGTCTCAAACCTCCTCACTTCCTAAGCCAAAACATTCTTTTTCTGCCACATTCTCAGCTAATTAACTTGCTTCTTATTTCACTTTGAAACAGAAGCAATCAGAGTAGACCTTCCAGTGTTTTCCATGGCCACATGAGCTAAAATAATAACAGATGTGCCAGTCACCTCTGCCATCAGTTCTGCTATTACGGATGAGCTGTCTGTGCTCCTAGCTAAGGTGCAACCCTTTCCTTACGGACTGAGTCTCATCTCCTCTTGACTCTGCGTGATGTGGTCCAACCCTCTGCCTCTACTGTGTATCACCAACTGTTCCCTCTTCACCAGATCATTTTCATTAGCATGAAACCACAGTATAATATCTCTCCTAAAAAAGATAAAATTATAAATACTTATATGTAAAACAAGTTCCCACTCTGCTTGTCTCTTATCTCCAAAAGAATAATAGAGGTTATTTTTACTATATCCAAAGGAAAACTACACACACACACACACACACACACACACACACACACACACAAACACACATATACATACATGTGCTGGAATAAAGAAAGGGCCATGTGTTCTGAGATCTTCTTTGATATCACAAAACATTAACCAAAAACTGGGAATTAAATGTTTTATTTAATTACTTGGAAGGGTGTCCTTTTATCCCAGAATAAATAGAAAAGGAATATTTACGGATATTCTCCTTCTAGGACAAAGCTCATGGAAACCATAGATTTTAATTTTGATTATGAGGTAATTGTTGGAAAATTATTATAGGCTTAGCCTAATGCCTATAACGTAAGCACAAAGTAAATGTTAATAAAATACATAGAACCCAATACCTACATAAAAATTTGCCCTTTAATCAGGATTTGCCATTTTCAAACTACCCGGTTTTCTTTGTTTGTTTCCTTTGCTTGTTTTTTCTTTTTGTTTGTTTGTGTTTTGTGGAACTAAGGATTGAACCCAGGGGCATTCTACTTCTTACCCACACCCTCAGCCGTAAGTTTTTTACACAGGGCCTAAGTTGCTGAGGCTGGATATGAAACTGATATCCTCCTGGCTCAAACCCCCAAATACTATGATTACAAGTATGCACCACCATGTTTAGCAAACTAACCATTTTTAAGCCATTGTTTCTGTACTTCATTTATTATCTAATATAGTCAATTCGTTCAAGTTTTAATTTTCCACATACTCAAAAAAAATTTATTCTAATTTCTAGGTTGTATAAATCCAAACTTCTTCTATAATATATAAATGTATTTGCTGAACACTTTAAAATGAGTATATTCTTTCTGTATTTAAATTGTTATAAAAGGAATAAATAATTATTATTCAATGCCTTCTTATTTTATAATATACATGGGTGGATATTTTTATTCAGTTTCATTATGCTTGGTTTTGTTGTTCTTACTATTAAAGGTGGTCATAATTTATTAGCTTGTTTTATATGAGGAAGCATAAAGAAGAGCTAAGACACCAAATTTATCCTTCAAGTAAAAATTAAGCATTTTACTTTTTTTTTACATAGGCCTAAAGATTGTTGACTCTTTTTTAATATACTTTTATTGGTGTATTGAAAATATACAGCATAATGAGGTTCAAAGTGATATGAACATACATATCCACAGGACTTGTGTTTTTTTCAGCTCCTACCTCCTTCACCTTCTCTAGACATATTAGAGAGATTGGTAGCTATATATTCACATATTGACTCAGCATTATTTGAACTGTTTCCTTCCTCAATTATCTTCTCCCCGTCCTTATTTCCCTTCCCCAACCTCCTTCCACTATTCTTCTGGTCTCTCTCCCCAGTTACCTAAAGTCCTCTCTAGTTTTCACATATACGAGGAAACACATCTCTTTACTTTCTGAGTGGCGTATCTTACTGAGCATAACATTCTCTAGGTCCATCTATTTTCTGGAAAATGACTTAATTTTGTTCTAATTCATGGCTGAGTAAAATTTCATACCACGTTTTTGTTATCCATCTGTTGACAAACACCTAGGTTGGTTCTGTAATTTGTCGTGAATTATATTGCTATTGCATGGATATTTATGCATATGCCTTACCATATTTTGACTTAAAGCTGGGTTGTCCAGTGGTTTGATTGCAATTCTTTTAGGAACTTCCATACTGATCTCCACAGTGGTACTACTAATTTGCAGTCTTACCAACAATGTATAAGAGTTTCTATTTCCCCACTTTCTCACTGGTGTTTATTGTTATTTGTATTCTTGATGATTGCCATTATAATTAGAGTGAGATCAAATCTCAGTGTGGTTTTGATTTGCATTTCCCTGATTGCTAATAACGTTAAACATTTTTTCATATAGTTATTGGCCCTTTGCATTTCTTCCTTTAAGATGTGTCTGTTCAGTTCAGTTGCCCAATTTTTGATTGGGTTATTTGTTTTTGGTATTGAGTTTTTAAAATTTCTTTCTATATTATAGATACTAGTACTTTACCAGAGGAGTAGCTGATATCAGATGAGTAGCCCGTTCTCTATGCTCTCTCTTCAGATCCTTGATGGTTTCCTTTGCTAAACAGAAGCTTTTCAATTTGATGCCATCCCATTCATTTTTGACTCTTGACAGATCATGATGACACAGAATATTCTCTTCAGCCTCAAATTTATAGTTTCTTTTTCAAAACTTTAAGTCCTTCTTATTCCTCCCAGTCATTGCAAATCTCTCAAACATTAGTTATTTTTGAAAACACATCTTTTCATCAGTTATAACTAAAAATAAGAAAGTTCTAGTCTTTTAACTCTTGTGAATAGTATTTATTGTGTGAGCACAATGATAAAAAATAAATCACGGCAGCTGAGTGGAGAGTTGGGCTAGATATGGAGTAAAGCAGGCACAGTACTGACAACCATATAGGAAATGGAGAAGTTCCAATCATGATGATGTATCATTGTTTATTCTTATGGTTTGCAGCATTGGCTCTGGAGCTAAACCATTTGTGTTTAAATCTTGGCTCTTTGAGTTACAAGTATTGTAACCATGTGATAACAACTGTACTTGGTTAGTTGGTACATTATTAAGTACTATGTGTATCAATCTCTTCAACTGTAAGAACATGATATACTTTATAAAATTGTTGTTTTAAATTATTTAATAATATAAAGTTGATTAAAGAGAGCTTCAAACATGGTAAATGTAAAACAGTTTTTAGAAATCTAAAGGACAACAGGGGAGACCAAGAAAAAGACAGTGAAGGATTTTTGAAGCCTCTGAGAACGACACATATATTTAACTTTAAGTAGTCAAAGTGATAGCAACATTTAAAAAATCATACTAATGGCTCATTTAGCTCTATTCTCATTATTCAGTGTATTAATATCTGGCTGCACACACACACACACAGTCACACACACAAACACACACACTATAAAGAAAAAGAACACGAGAGACAGAGCATGCATCAGAAATAGACTCAACTTATGAAAATATTTCCGAATTACAAGATAGGAATTTAAAGTAATTATGATGTTAATGTTAATGGCTCTAATGGACATAGTATACAGAATAAAAATGGCTAATGTAAGTAGAAAATGGAAACTAACAGAGAATCAAAATGAAATAAAAATCAAATTAAGAAGTGTAAAATATTTAAAATAATTTTTATTGACTAAGTAGACTAGTTATGACATTTATTTCAAAAAAGAGAAGAAATACAAATAAGCCGAAAATTCATGAAAATGTGTTCAACATCCTTAGGAATCAGGAAAATATAAATTGAAACTATATTGAGATACCATCTCACTCCAGTAGGATGATAATCATCAATAATACAAATAATATAAATTTCTGGTGCAGATGTGGAAAATAGGACACTTAAACCTTGGTGAGATAATGAATTAATACACCACTAAGGAAAGCAGTATGACATTTCCTCAAAAGATTGGGACCAGAGCTACCATATGACTGAGCTACATCACTCCCTGACATCTTTACAAAAGACTTAAAATCAGAATATTAGAGTAACACATACATACCCATTGTTATAGACGCACAACTGCCAAGTTATGGAACCAACCTAGGTGTCCATCAATAGATAAATGGATAAAGAAAATGTGATATATACAGACAATACAGTTTTACTCAACCTTAAGGAAGAACTAAATGATGTCATTTGCAAGAAAATGGATGGAACTAAAGAACATCACGCAGAGTGAGATCAGCAGATTAAACAAACAAACAAAAAACAAGGGACGCATTTTTATTTCTTCATGTATGCAGAAGCCAGAGAGTAAAAAGAAAAAGGACCTCAAGAAAATTAGAAGAGAGACCCAGCAGAGTAGTGGAAGAGAGAAAGAAGAGGTAGAAGGTGAGGAAAAGGAAGACATACCAGGAAAGAGCCCAACCAAATAATGTTATGTGCATATTCCAGTGCCTCACTATAAGTCCCACTGTCCCGTCCATACAATGTGCTAGCAAAAATTAAAATTTAAAAAATAAAATATAAAACGACAGGGAAATTTCAAAATGTTCAAAGGAATAACAGAAGTGCATCTCATATAGTGCAAGAGGAATGAAGAGAGAAGAGAACAGATGAAATATTCAAAGTATACTCTTGCTTTATATCTGCTTTTAAATCGAGCATTAAGGGAATGCAGTATTTTACTCAACTCTGCCAGTATGTCTCTCCAATGGCCTGCTGCTCTATCTTCAGAAATGTTTTCGTCCCAAGAAAGGCAGGATTACAGTTACTTTTTTAACAGGTGGAGTTGGTGTACTATATCCTTGGTTATTGAAAATACTCTTGTAACTTTGAGATTATTGAGTTGAATATTGATGTGTGGAAAAGCACGATACATACTACGATCTTGATCACACAAATGGCATGTCGTGTACATGTACACAGGAGTGGAAGGCCACAGCCAACCCAGCTGCTCGTGACTAGATGACTTTGTTCTTTGCTTCTTGTGTTTTTGTTTCCTGTAGTGCATATATAAACTTTAAAAAATAAAGGTTATTTTATGAACCTTAAAAAAAAGAAATATTCAAAGTAATAATGGCTATGGATATTCCAAACAAATACCAAGTCACAAATATAGGAAGCTTTATGGAAAACCAACTCACAAAATTTCAGAACAAAGCAAAATAAGACAATTCATTATAGAAAGCCAAAGAGAAAATAAAAATCTTAAAAGGAGGTGGAAGGAGAAAAATCATCTTCCAAGAAGTGATATAGTTTAGAAATGTATATAGAACCTTCATCAGAAGCCATGCAGGCTATAAAAGAATGGAGTAAAATGTGTAAAATGATGAGAATGAAGGGAAAAAACAATCTAGAATTATGTATATAGAGAAATTCTTTTAGAATGAAGACAAAATATAGGCTTTCTCATACAAATAAAAACTGAGATAATTCTTGGGTGTTAAATAATTTTTGAGGGAGAGGAAATGATAGAGGTTTAAATCTTGGATCTACAAAAAATATGTTAGGGAAGGAAAAAAGAAGGAATAAAAACATTCATTTTCATGCTTTATTTTATTTAAAAAAATTTATAATGTACTTTTACTGACACGTTATGGTCTCACAACATAATGTAAATCATGTTGACAGTGACATACATGCACACGCCACTTGTTGATGCCACCTCCCCATCAGAAATGAAAGAAATGTCATCACTCCTGAGCCTTAGGACAACCACCACACAAGAGCGGAATCTTTTGGATTCTTCTGTGCCCTCAAATTTGGTAACTTCTATGAACTAGACTAATTCTTCATAAGACAAAAAATACCATAGTAGTAAGGGTGAATCTTAATATAATCAAAATTGGGTTATATATTATGTACTTTGTATAATAAATTTATTTTTATATATATTTAGGAGATTGAAGTTTACATGAACAGCAAGTGGAATGTTAGAAAACTATCTATTACAAACAACTTTATAAAAGGTGTTTATAAAACAACTTTCTGAAGTGGGTGGGGAAAAGGGTTAGTCTGGACGACTTTAAAAATGGGTGGGGTTATCCCAAACTAGGAAACACAGAGGATACCAGTGGGACTCCAGATAATGGAGGGGAAATACCAGCAAAGTTTGAATGGAAAGATAGGAGAGGAGGAAGGCTGATCTTGATTAATGAGGGTCTACATCTGAACATGTGTAAAATTATGAATAAGACATGGTTAACCTGGACAACCATTGGTGGGAGGGAGAAAGGAAAAATGGGGGCGGGGGGAAGAGGGCACCAAATATAGTTTAAATGTATACTATTTATGTTCAGTAATAAAATTGTTAAAAAAAATGGGTGGGGTCTATGAGAATAAAAGCCAAAGGAATTTCACAGGAGGACTCTACTCTTACCATCAAGTTTCCCATGGGTGTGTGAGTTCACAGATACTGTGGTATGTGTATGTCAGATTAGACAGCGAAGAAAATAGATAGCCAAAAATGCAGGCCATGTTCTTATTGCTGGAGTGGGAATTTACAGAAAGCAAGGGAAGCAGAAGCAAAAGGTTTATATGATAATGCATTAAAGTGGAGAGATAAGTCCAATTGATGTTTTGCTTACTAGAGACATGGCTGGCTGTACCCAGGAATATTTATAGGTACATACACAATTTAGTATACACACGTAGATTTCCTTGCTACATCAGCTGAGCAGATTCATTTTAGATGTAAGCACATTTGCTCAAAACCCAAATACTTAATGAAAATGTTTCTGTGCCACATAACATCTCTGTTGATATGTGCAAAATGTGTATTTGCCATATTGCACAAATAATTAAGCAATTATAATCTTTTCTGTGTCACAATATTAGAATCTCTTTTGTGTTGATGAGGAAAAGATTAAATTTCAAAATGGCACTGAGGATATAAACAGAAGCAATATGCTAACAAATAAAGATATTTCAACTTAATGGTAGCTTCACTTTACAACAGATACTTTTTCTTTGAAAATATCCTAGGTGTCTGTACACACAGGTATATGAACTTTGATATTATCTGCAGTGCCACATACTAATACCCAGTGCCCAGAGTTGGAGAAAGTATAAAAATGAAAGCATTGGGGGAAATAAATATATCTGAATAAGTGTGTAAACTAAAGGTCAGGAAAATATTTATATATTTGAAATGAGGCTCATGCTGAATTCCAATTCAATTTTTCTGATTATCTCAGAGTCTATGTTCACTTTAGATAGTGTATAAGTTATACATGTTTAGATAGTAACACTATATCTAAGCCAATCCTCTCTTTAACATGTATAATATATATATAATATACATTATATATAATATACATGTTTAGATAGTATATATATATAAAACACTATATCTAAGCCAATTCTCTCTTTAACATGTATAATATGTACTATACATGTTAAATATATAAATACATTAAACATATATATAATATATACATATATACATGGACATATATACATATATATACTATATATATATATATATGTTAACTATATAAATATATATTATACATGTTAAAGAGAGGATTGGCTTAGATATAGTGTTACTTACAAATCTACCAGAGAAGTATGAATCACTGGGTGTATTCATTTCGAGTCACCCCTCCATGCCAGTCTGGTATGGAGCTGTGTTCCTATTTTCTGTATTTCTATCTTTCTAATAAACTTCTTTAAATCTTCAAGAAAAAGAAGTATGAATCACTTTGTGACATTTATTAAACATATTCTACTTAATAGAATGATATGATTTACCACATATATTCTTTTTAATTCTTTCAATTTTGCAAATTGAACAACATTTTAAAAATGTTTCTTGTTTACATTCTAACTTCATATTAAGGTTTCTACCAGAGGGTGAAAGGAGAACAGAACTGAAAAATCTGGGAATTGAACTCAAGGGCATTCTATATCAGAGCCACATTCCTAGCCCTTTTTCATTTATTGTTTTGAAACAGGGTCTCGTACATTGCCAAGGCTATCCTTGAACCTGAGGTCATTCTGTTTCAGTCTCCCTTGTAGTGGAATTAAAGCCATGCCCCACCATGTCTAGAGGGGAGAAAGTGTGAAGTTATTGAAATTAAAACTATTGAAAAATCATAAAATGTAATTCGGTCATTTATAGTGTAAAAATAGCTTGATATCCAGACTGGGGGGAGGTGATAGTGTGTTTCAAAGTGATTAAAGGCAGTCTCTGGTCAAGAAAAGCAGGGCTTAATCTTGGCTCTGGCATTCACTGCTGAGTTGCCTACTGGGCAAGTGGCCTGGTCTTCTTTTAGCATTTCATTATCTCTAATATGTTTTCAGTCTCTCACCACAAATCCTAAATTGTGATTTGACACAGAAGAATTTTTTTTTCTAATCCAAGGTAATGCTTTAAGAATACCTACACTTTCAGTTTATAGAGTTAAGACTGAATGAGACAAGACTGAATGAGACAGTGTTTGTGTTTGAGTGTGTGTGTGTGTGTGTGTGTGTGTATTTCACATCAAATCATATAGTGGCAAATAAAGGCAGTTTTGCCTCTACATTTTACCACTTTGACCACTGCCACCTCCTCCTCCTCCTTTTCTTTCTTTTCTTTTCTCTCTTCATTCTCTCTTCACTCTCTCTCCTCTCTCTCCCCTCTCCTCTCTCCCTCTCCCTTTCTCCTTTCTCTCTCTCTCTCTCTCTCTCTCTCTCTCTCTCTCTCTCTCTCTCTCTCTCTCTCTCTCTCACACACACACACACACACCTTCCTTCTTTCTTTTCTTCTTCTTTGCTGGGAATCGAATCCATGGGCATTCTACCTCAGAGTTATACCCCTAGTCTTATTTCATTTTTTATTTGGAAACAGGGTCTACTAAGTTGCTGAGGTTGGCCTCCAGCCTGAACCTGTGATTCCCCTGTCTCTGCCTCCCAAGTGCTGGGATTACAGGCATGTGCCACTGTGCCAGTCTTCTTTCTTATTTATAATGATGCTGTTAGTTCATGCCAATATACCTTCCAGTAAAATAGCTTTAGGAAAAACAAATATGTGTAAAATGATTATTATATAGCCAGAATATTAAGAAAATGTCTGAATCTAATTGCAGAACAAACTCAAACAGTGTATAGAAAGTACAATAGAGTAAACAGTAGCACATTAGTGTTATCCAATTCTGTGGTTGAATTTTAAATGCACACACCACAGCGGTAAATGCCCTGACTCATTCTTGTATGAACTAAGGGATGGAGGTGCAGAAAACAAAAATGCGGTGCCAAACCAACCATCCCTCACAACTCCTTTCTAATTTAAAATAAGAAGCATTTAAATGATGCACTTTTGGACCTTTCTAGGAGTTCTAGTTCATCTCTTTCTGAGAGAAACTCATTAATATATCTCTCCTCTCTACCCTGGCAACAGAAACACAGTACTTTCTAGACTTTGACTCTTTGGGACAACAGAAATGTCCCTTGGTGTTTGCTTTCCCCAGTTCCTAAGATGCCAAATGTTAGGAAGAAGCTTTGGTCAAGTTGCCACTAGAAAAAATCATATATGTATGATTAAGTTTATTTATACACACATATATACACACATAATAATTCTGAACTCATAGATCTGTGGTAGATTTCTTCTCAGCACGTCATAAATCTTCTAAGATTTTCCCACTTTTCAGCAGAACTATCTATTTTATTGTTCCTTTATACCCATTCGGGTCAAATTATTATAGTTTATCCTTAAGAGCATCCCTGATAGTCTTTCAAATGTCTTTCAGTGATCTAAACCATCAAAGATTTACTGAACAATCTCTGACACAAGCCTTTGAAAAAATTTAAATATTAATTATTAATTGTTAGTGTTATTTTCCAGAGTCATGATGTTTTTTTTTTCTTTCTCATGATACAAATAAACTTTAGTCAAGAGGGAAACAGATATGGTCCATGGCTTGTTTCTTCTGTGAAAGTTATATGATATTGGTGCACTCTACTTATTAATCCTTTATTTCCTTCATGTAAAGAGTCTATCTTATACCTAGAAGAACACCCCAATACTCAGAAGTTAATGCAGTTAATTATTATTAGGAAGAATTTTTAATAACCTGCTATCCATCCACTTGGTGATTCTCAATTCATGGAATCTTTTGAGTGTAATACTGGCTCTGAGTTCTCGAACTTTATGGTCATTGGTGGGCTTGAGTTCTAGTGCCCGCTAAGTCTCCTTTCAGGCCTAGAGCGAAACATACTTTGTATAAAAAGGAGAAAACTGTTTATGAGGCAGGGGGATGCCAGCTGCTTTTCAGCATTAATAAATCCATGTACAGTCTCTCCAATGGTATTCTATCATTTTGATGCCTCCCAACACAAAGATACAATAGGAAATGTATTTGTTTTGTTTAATATTTGATTTATGATTAGGAGCAAGACAGATCTATGTATACTTATGGCTATCTCAACAAAGAATATATAGTTACCCCTTTGCTCCTGTTCAGAATACAAAGCTAGCCTTTGGCCAATCTATCAGTCATCAAGCACACTAACACAAAATTCCCTTGCGTTGTATCATAGATGTTCATAGTTTTTCCAGAGTTGAAGAAGGGAAGGACTTTCATTTTTTGAATTAAGAACGACAAAAAAAAAAAAAAAAAACAAGGTGTCATGAGCAGTTTTAAATTTCTTTCCATTCCACAACATAATTATTTAAATAATGTTATCTATGTAAATTAAAAAATAATGAAAAGCATAAAAACTGTAGTGTGTAAAATATCTGTATGGTAACATGGAGATTCAAAGGTAGGAAAAAGGTTTCCTTTTAATTTCTTTTATTTACCGCACTGGGGATGAAACCCAGAGTCAGGGGCATTTTACATTCGAGCTCCACCCCCAGCCTAATTTTTTATTCTTTATTTTGAAACAAGGTCTCACTAAGTTGTTGCAGAAGGCCTCATTAAGTAGCTGAGACTGTCTGCAAACCAAGATCCTCTAGTCTCAGACTCCCAAATATTGGGATTACAAGTGTGTGCCACCACGCCAGGCTAAACATTTCCTTTCCCTTCTAATAGATTGTACTTGCTCTCCAAAGTTTATAAAAATGTCGTTTCTTTTTGTAGAAGGCCTAAGAACATGAATATATATAGGTAAGAAAGGATAATAATGTATCCAGGCATAAGTAACATAGGGTTGTAGGAATCATTTCTTAAGTATTGAAATACTATCTAATATTGTAGTGTTTAGTTGGACTATCCTATTCAGGAACTTGAATAGCAAGGATATTAACTTAACTAATGAGCCTTTAAATGGGTATGTAAAATATAATTTAAGCTACTTGCCACATGCAAAAGAGAGACACCATTTGTTACTGCCAGAAATCACTGGCATGTGGAAATCAGAAAAGCATTAGTCTTGATAGAAATAGCTTAATACAAGAGGGAAGAGAACACACTGTTTAGAACAGTTAAATGACAATTGATGCACCCACTGGTGAAATGCAGGGGGGAAAAAAGCAGATACGATTTAGTGAATGATAAATTCTGCACTTAGTATTTATGCATGCAAAGGAACGGGAATCTTTGCTCATTAACTAAGGCATTTAGTTTGTGAGCCAAAATGCTTCAGGCTGTAGCCCTAATTGTCATAAATGTTTATCTCTATGCAAGTTTAATTTAGGCTTAAGAAAAAAAAATGTTATCCTGAGCAGTGAATATTCTACAGTGTTTTTTTTCTTTTCTTTCATCTTCTTCATCAGCTTAAGCCACGTTTCCTCATAGCTTTGTTTATATCCTTCCTTCTCCATAAGGTCTCCATGATGCCCCCCCAGCTAAAATTAATCTCTTTTTCTCCCCATTATTCTCCACTCTTTTCCATGTATTACTGCACTGTGTCTAATGGTATATTTACAGGCATACTCCATTTACACTGCCTTCTCAAGCACCAATTTTTCATAGCTGTTTAGTAGTGTCACGCTGAGTCTCCTTGGTTTGAATGGCAGTTGCCAATCTGTTTCCTTTATGCTTTTGAATCTCTTTGCCATTAACATACAATTTTCCAGCTGATGGTATCTTTGATTCTCTGTGAGTATATTGAAAGTTTCTCCAAGTGTGAACAAACACGAATCATTTGAATGGTTAAAACAGATCAGCATGCAGTCTTACATGTGTGAAGCTTGGTTGCCTATGGACTGACCGTGTTAAGGCAGAGCCATGACATCTGAAAACCTGTAAAGACAAAATGTTAGTGTTCCCATACATTTCTGTTAAAGAGGTTTTAAATCATTATGCAGGAGATATAGCTTCTTAAGTTATACTGTGACTCTGATTATTTTTCACATTTATGGAACCATCTTTAACCCCATTCCAAGAGTAAGTGAATAAGATATATGTCTTTATGTTTGTGTGTGCTTTAACACTGAGCCAGCCCCCCAAAAGACAAGTATCAGAACTAAAATAGGAAAATCTTAAATGTGTATAAAGGCCAACTAAACAACATAAATGGGTGAAGAATAAGCAATTTATCTTTAGAAACACACAATCACATTAAGAATTAACAATGTATGTTTGCAATGAATGTATGTTTGCAATCACTACTAAGCTATGTGTTTCTATGAAGCAATGGAAATATAATTTTTCATGCATGTCAAGCTCTCTAGAAACCAAATTCTGATGTGATTATATTTTATAAAATATTGGCCAATGTTTTCAATTATGGCCATTTATAATTGTACATATCAAGTAAAACACTTTGTTGAGTGAGACAAGTTCATGACCTCTGATAGCTTTCCTTCACCTTACTCTTATCTTTCTGACTTCTTTTTCTACCTTTTTTTCCAACCATCTTTTTCATAAAAGGCATGCACCTGTGTGTTTATAGATGCACAATTGACATGTGTCAAGTATGAAACATATATCAGATATTAAGGAAATAATAATATTAAGGAAGTAATAGATTAAGTATTATAATATTAATGAAAGAACAAATTAGTGAAAATAAAGATGATGTCTTAGAGTATTGACTCGTATCCAGGTGTGGTTGTAGATTTAGTTCTAACCTTTGCAATGCAAAATAAAAAAGACAAATTCAACAGTTATATAAACCACATACACATATGCAAACAGACAACAACGATGAAGATTTTTTTCCTGCACATTATGACAATTTCTTCAAGAATACCTGTACAATCATATGGATTCTGCAGGCTCACTTTTGTTGTGTTCCTATGTACAAAACAAGTCATATTAATTTTCAAAGTTAATTTTTGTCAGGGTTTTTCTAAAGTGACAAAACAAGAAAAATCAGATATAAACCTGATAATCAGAAAAACTATTAGATAAATGGATAGAATATATATAACATAAAGATATTTTAGAAATTATTGAATACCTAGAGTCCTTATCAGACAAACTCTTAGTTAGGATATATATATATATATATATATATATATATATATATCATAGAGATATTTTAGAAATTATTCAGTACCTAGAGTCCTTAAAAAGTTTTGTTTGTAGATAATGTTCTATAAAAATAGAAAGTAAAAATTTAATTAAATGCATTTTTATTGTAAAATTTTTAAAAGCATTTCAAAATACAGAACAAGGAACATAAAAGTCAAGTTTGTACACTGCTCTGGTAGCAATGCAATTATTTTTAACTTTTAAAAGTATTTTTATATCTCAAATTTCTTCTTATACAATCAGAATGTGGATCCACTGCATAGGCCAACAATTATCAGGTATAACCTTTTTAGGAGAATTTTTAGGAGCAGAATGCTTGAGATATTGTTACTCAAGAATCTCCTCTACAGTATCCTTTTATTTTATAGGTTATTTTGGGGTAACAAAGCAATCTAGTTTCTGACCTGAGGGACATAGTCCCAACTCTAACACCTTTTAAAATTTAGGCATAGGCAACTGTGTTTAAATTACACTTATCTTACCTGGCTTGGTGTATATTATATAGCTCTGAAATAAAAAGTTAATGTGTGTCTAGGAGATTATCTCTCATGTGCCAAGCAATGCTGACATGCTATTGATTATTGAATGCATATCAGATCAAGGGTTAAGATAGTTCTGTAATGACAAGATGGCAGACATGTTAGGCCCTGAGGCTATTTTGTCTCTGTAGCAGCTATTCAACATTGCCATAACCAGGACAAGGTGGCACCAAAGACAATATGCAAATGAATATGTGTGGCTGTATTCCAAGGAAATATAAATACAAAACACAGGTGGCAACCCAGTCATGACCCTTAGGCAGGCCCTGGTTGCCAATTCCTGGAATACATCATAAGAATCCCGAAACTGGGTAAGTCATTGTGACCAATGGGTTTATAAAGGACTCTCAACTGGACATTGGATGTCACTCTGTCAAAGATTCCAGCTGAAGTTTAATCAAGTATATCTGTGTTGAGTGTATCATATATATATATATATATATATATATATATTCATATATATATTCATATATATAATTTGTTATGTTATTTATTGCATGGTTCATTATATTAAATATCTATTTGGTTTCAGTGTTTTTTTTTCTTATCTTAGATGTAAATGAGGAGAAATAAGTCAAAATATTTTTTCTTATCTTAGATGTAAATGAGGAGAAATAAGTCAAAATATTATTCCAAAACAGATAATACAAATTTTCTTTAATTCTTCCAAGTAGTCACTTTTCAGAAGCTATAATATGGGTATTCTAATGAGCTAAGAGCAAAGCCCCATACAGTTTTCAAGAGTCCCTGATCTTTTGTTTTTAACCTAAGGAAGCAATCCCTAGTGCATTGATTAGTAGATCAGTAGCTTTACAATAAGCAATATATTTTATTCTTACAATGTTTGAAGTTTCCTTTACTTTTCAAAAAGAGTAATTGAAAATTTTCATTCTTAAGTATTTACTACTTCATGATTCCTTTGCATAAATCTAGGGATTCTACATTCTTGGATATAAACCAACTAAGCCTAATATATATATATTTTTTTGTCTCTAACAATGTTGAAGAGATCTAAGTTATATTCACCAAATTAGTGTCAGCAAACACTATTGGAGAAATAATATAAAGAGGAGAAGTATCAAATCATGTTTTACCGTTAGAGAAAGCCTATCTCAGAAGAAAATCGTAAGTTTCCTCCCTGTTGTGACAGATCCTCAACATCTTACAAGTAGATCCACAGTGAGAATGCCAAGTATCATCTTCGTTTGGCCTTTTTATTTATAAATTGACCCTGCCAGCTTTTGACAGAGCTTCCTTTGAAGCTACCTACAAAAATGTTATTCTAATATATTACATGTTCTTTTGACAATAACTGAAATTCAGTATTTCATTCTGTGGTCCAAACAATCCCAAATGGGAAGATAACAGTAAGGTCTAAGTGTGTGTTCTCCTAACCTACTGTCTTAGTTCTATTTTTTAAATATACTCTTATTGGTACATTGTAGTCTCCCACCATAATGAAGTTCTTAATGATATGGCCTTACAGTTATACATAGCTGGTAAACTATGTCCTGGCTCCCCATTCACTGGACATGATATTGAGATTGGGATTAATAATTTCGTATGTGCACATAACTTTAGCGGAAGTTGTCTTTTCATTAATTCTCCCTCCCTCTACATCAGTCTCCTCTACACACCTCCTTTGCTCCTCTGGAGATTCTCCTCCCTTATCTAGAGTCCCTCTTGTATTTTGATTACACCCTAGCTATCACAAATGATAGAAAACATTTGAGCCTTCACTTTCTGTGGCTGGCTAATCTCACTTCACATAATATTCTCCTAGCCAATCCATTTTCCTACAAATGGTGTAATTAATTTTCTACTTTATTGCTGAGTAGAATTCTATTGTGTATACAGCTCATGACTTTATTCATCTGTTGATAAACATCTACGCTGTTTTTATGAGTTGACGACTATGAAGTGTGTTCCTAAGAACATGGCTATACTTCTATTGAAATAATATTTAAATATTACAAATGATTGATATTCTCATAGATATTATAGACAATATACTCCTGATACATATAACATCATTGATAATTGAGTACATTTTTATTCGTTGTATAGTCTGTGATAGAATTAATACATAGAAACAAAGATAGACATGCTGTATCTAATAAAACTTTAAAGAAAATTACACTTGCTTTGTTAGTATTTACCAAAAAACACTTTAAGAAAGTTGCCACATTTGGAGAACAAATGTGAGTTTTATAACATTCTATTAAAATGTTATACATTTTTTAAAATAGAGATTGAGTCCTGAGTCCTGTCCCTACCTCAATTAATTTTACACAAAATTACTTTTTCAGAGAATACATATTTTAAGCTGGGTGAAGTGGCATGCACCTATAATCCTAATTTTTGAGAAGATGAGACAGGAAGATTGAAAGTTTGAGGCCAGCCTGAGAAACTTAGAGAAACTATCACAAAATTAGTAATAAAAAGGGCTGGTGGTGTAGCTCAGTGGGTTCATTTTCTAGACCCTCAGTAAGAAAATAAATAAATAAACGCATCTGTATTTTAAATTCAAAAGTGTAGATAGGCTATTTTTTGTTCTGGTTAATCCTAAAAGTATTTGCTTTTCATTGTATTTCTCATGGCTCTGGTGGATGATGTTTCCATTGAAGTCTAGTTGTTCTGCAGTCACTGGTGATTATGCCCCTCTACAATGATAAACTTATGTATGAGAGATATGTAATAGCATTACTCTAGAAAATCATGTCTTACTAATTTCGAATCCAATCAAGTTCAAATCACTTTTCCCTCTTTTACATTATATGGTTGAGGAAGCTACAGAAGGAATTTCAATATCCATCTGCAAAGTCTACTCCATGAATTAGGTCTCTTATTCGATTGGCACCGGAATATAGTTCAGGTTGACTGGTTTTGGAAAGTAAATGCACCTACCATAAAACTTCTGGATCTTTGGTGAAGATGAGGGAATGCAGGGCTGCTGTGCCGTGGCATGTGAGACTGGAAACTTTTATCCCATCCCCCTTGCTGTTCCTATGTTTGTACCTTTTATTACCATTTTCTTGCTCAAGAAAATATGTTCTGCAGATGCTGCCAGCAGAATCTGAGATTTTGATCTTACTGTTCAGAACTTTTGGGAGAGACCAACTGTTTTTATGTCTCAAGTCCAAAATTATCAGGCAAATGAATCTTTGGAACAGCTTGGATCAAGTGTTAACTCTTGAAGAAATCAAGAGCTGCCTAGGAGTCGATCACACTGTAGAATGCAGGCTACACATAGAGGGTATCAGAAGAAAGAGTTACTAAAAGAGAATGCAGTGAGTCTTTGAAGAAGGAGTAGGCCGATACTACTGGGCAGAAAATTATCTATGTGCCACCATGTTATGCTGTACACTTAACGTTATCAAGATATATAGTATTCACATTAGCAAATAAATAAGCAGTGGTCTGTTTGCTTTAATTGAAGGGAACTTCAAGGCTTTTCTAAACAATATTATAGACCAACTGGTAAAGAAATCTAGTACTATGCGAGACTCAAAATCCATAAAGTTAACCTTAGACCTCATCCAATAGAGCACCCTAAGGTTTATATAAAGAGGTTGAAAACAGGCCAGGTGTGGTGCTACACTGCTATAATATCTACACTTTGGAAACTGAGACAGGAGGATCCCAGGTACAAGGCCATCCTCAAAAACTTTGCAAGACCCTCGCAATTCTGCAAGACCATTTCAAAAAAACAAATAAAACAGTGCTGGGGGTATACCTTGGAAGTAGAATACACCTAGATTAAATCCCTAGTAATACACACACACACACACACACACACACACACACACACACACACAGAAAGGTGATCATATTACATTCACAAGATGATCAGGTGACTATCCAAGTTTGCATCATTTATAAGTGCCAGAAACTCTAAAATTATTCAACAAAAAACATACATATTTATTCTATTTTTCAGACTGAGAAAAGTATCTCAAGTATCTGCCATGACAGCGTTTTCAAATTTTGGTTTCCGGGTCACCCACATTAAGTTGATTAAGAATATAGATTCTTAGACAAACACTTACAGTACAGATTTGCATGCTCTCTTGATTATAGTGAAACTGTTTTCACAAATAAGTCCCCTGGTGATTTTTACCCCTGGTGAAGTTTGAACCCAGTGCATTGTATTACTCTCCAGCCCTTGACATTGAAGGGCTAGTTGACAAATTACTGAAAGCAAATGAGCCCAGGAAGGAACAAGAAAGACAGTGGAGAAGTACCTCAAAAGTGATTGAAAAAGTACCAAAGACCTTCTTGAATTGCTTTGGTCTTTCCCCATACGCTGACCTCACTATTATTTTGATATTTCTGTTGAAATCTTTAAGAAGTTTTTGCTATGCACGAGAGTAGGTAGCGCAGATTTTGAAGGATACCATTGTCAATAAAAACTTCAAGGAAGTCTCCACGTTTCGGGCCTCACGTTGTCATATGAATGGTATTAAAGTTATTTACAAGTTGCTTGTCTCTAGCCATGTTTTTCGTAACTACTACTTCATACGTCTAGGTCACCCCATTGGGCTATGCTCATATTCACCTGAATGGTTATGAATATGATCTCACATGACTAAAAATAAAGTGCATAAACTCATATATATTCTGTAGATGATTTTCTTTCCGAGTTTTAAATGATTGGACTTCGCTGTCTAATTACAGAGGTATAAAATTTTAACACCAATTCATATGCACATTATAACAGTGTTACTTGCATTGCTATAACGCACTCTTTCTGCGGGAGTTTAAAGATTAAGTTGAAGTTTAAATTGAATTGATATATTTCCTTATGCTGTAAAAGGAATTCTTTGTGTGTTTGTTCTTCAGTGCTGTCTGGAATAGAATGAAATAAACTTCAGCTCAAAAAAAAAAAAATCAGGAGTTACTGAATCTTCTTGCTTCACATCTAAAAATTATACTATAACTTGTCTTATGGTGGTGCCATGCAACTTTTCATACCTATATATTCTTAAAAGTTGTAAATACAGTGAGATTAAAAATTTTATATGTTGCTGGGCATGGTGGCGCATGCTTGCAATCCCCGCGCTTGGAAGGCAGAGACAGGAGGATCGCGCTGGTTCGGAGCCAGCCTCGCTGGCTTAAGAGACCCTGTTTCCAAATAAAAAATATAAAATAGGTCTGGGAGTGTAGCCCAGAGGGGTAGAAGGGCTTCCAGGAACCCCAGTACCAAAAATAAAATATATATATATATATACACTGGGCGTGGTGGCGCACACTTGTAGTCCCTGCTCTTCGAGTGGGAGACAGGAGGATCGTGCAGGTTTGAAGCCAGCCGCGCTGGTTTAAGAGACTCTGTTTCCAAATAAAAAAGTATAAAAATAGGTCTGGGAGTGTAGGTTGGAGGTAGAAGGGCTTCCAGGAACCCCAGTACCACCTAAAAAAAAAAGTTTATATGTTAACTTTAACACACACTAAGTATTAACAATATTAATAATACATTTGCCTGAAATGTCTTGATTTTTTGCCTTATGTAAAAATTCAGGGTTTTTTTAAGCTTTGAAATACTGGATTATAGCATTAAATACATATTTCATGCTTTTAAACATATTCGTGTCTTCACACAAACATAAATCCAACTTTGTTAAGATATAATCAGTCTTGAAATCCATTTCTTTGGAATAAAAAAAAAGATTGGCTAACTCACGTGTCTCTAAGATTTACCTTTTATATTCCATAGATTTGGGAAAGGTAATAACGTATTTTTTTGTGTGTGGTACTGGGGTTTCTGGAAACCCTTCTACCTCCAAGCTACACTCCCAGACACCTATTTTTTATATTTTGTTTTGAAACAGGGTCTCTTAAGCCAGCAAGGCTGGCTTCAAACCTGCGCGATCCTCTTGTCTCCGCCTCCCAAGTGCGGGGATTACAAACCTGCGCCACCATGCCCAACAAGTAATAAAATATTTTAATCTGCAAAATCTCTTCAAGTCTATATAAAAAAAGAACTTATAAATTGGACCATCGAATGACTTTATGACACCTTTTGTTTCGATATACCAATAAGAATTTTTAAATAATGTATGTAGTACAAAACCTGCCCAGGCAGTACTGATCATTAAGATATGATTTATACTAGAAGTGATTTATATAAAGGATAAAATGTTAGATCAGGTTAAATGCAAGGTCTATAAGTTGCAAATTGTATTACTAGAGTAATCCATTTCACCAGGGTGGATAAGTGAAAATGGGATCTTTGAAAAGAATAGATTACATATCCAAATAGATTGCAGACAATCTGTGAGTGATAATTTGAGAAAGACTGTACATACGAGTTCCTTTTTGTTAATCTTTCTTGTGTAAATCCATGTCGCTGAAAGAATATTAGTTGTGGGGGTTTTTTTGTTTATTTTTATGGCTTGTATAGTTTGCCAGTATAACCTACAAGATACACCCACATTATCACCATTACATATGGAGTTTTAGAGTATCTCCTTCAGATTCAGGAAAAATCTATATACGATTAGTAACATCATGGGTTATAAAGAGTTCATTCATTTTTAATGTCCATGTTAACATGCATTTGCATTTCAGAAATAACATGATTACTTTGACCTTTGATAATTCACAGCCAAATGATACCACAGAGCATTCTCTGATTTGTTCTAAATCTTTTCTTGTTCTAAATGTATTTAACACCAGACTTTGATCTTTTTTTCTTAATGTATAAGTTAATATTTGGATTACATTTAGATGCATGGTAGATATACCTCACAAAAAGTTTTATCAGAATAAAAAAGAAGGAAACATAAAAAATAAATAATCTTTTCTATCATAAAAATAATTTTATTATAATTACATTTCAGCTAGGCATGACAGCTCATGATTATAATCTCAGTACTTCATAGGCTGAGACAGGAGGATCAAAGTTTCATGGCCAGCCTCAACTACTTAATGAGGCCTTTCACAACCTAATGAGACTCTGTTTCAAGATAAAAGAATAAAATAAGGCTGGTGGTGTGGCTTGGAGTTAGAAAACACCTGGTTTCTATATCCAGTCCCATACTCACACACAAACTCACAAAAATTACATTCCTGTTCAGTTGTATCTTATTAGGGAAATATGTCACATGTAGGGAAAGTTTCTGAACTTAAGACATGTTTAAAATATGATTCACTGGGTATAGCTCTTCACATATGGTAATTCTGAAGTTCCTAATATTCTTAAGGCATAATTTTCTAGCTACCTTCTGGCTTGTGTCTGCCACCTACACCCTTGATCCCTCTTTTTGGCCCATTCTGGATTTTATTTTAAATGAATATGAAAAAATTTTTGAAAAAAAAAATGTAACTCACACTCTTTCTTTCTCCCCTTGGATGGGGTAGGCAGGCTTTCTCTAGAAAGCAGTGGAATCATCAATACTGTGCCTTCTGGTGAACCTGTGCTCCATCTTATGCAACTGCAGCAAAGGTGGTAATGTTGAACACAACTCAAATCCCATGACAAGTAACATACATTTGTGCATGCATGCACACACATCTGGATTCATCTGGAATCTTCTGGTTTTCTTCAGTTACCATATTTTGCAGTGAAGGTATGAGAATGAGTTACAAACATAAGCACATCAAGCAGGATGGAGAATTGATACTTGTGTACTAACTAGTTTTGCAGCAGTCTTTGAGTTTGCTTCTGTTTAACTTAACTGCATTCATGGTTCATCTTATTTTCAAGAAACATAGCCCAGAACCGAGACCTTGTTTATAAAAGATATTTGTGATTTATTCAACTGCTTTAATTGCAGCACTGGGGATAGAACCCAGGGGCATTTTACTCCCAAGTTACACCCCTAGCCCTATTTTTAATTATTTATTTATCTTTCCTGATCATTGGATAGGGTGTGAATTTTTTATGTTAAAGTGTGAATTTTTTATGTTAAGGTGTGAATTTTTTATGTTTTTAACTTCTTATTGGTGCATGTATCATACATCTTAATGGAGTACAAAATGGTGGAGTTATACATGTACACATTGCTCATGTAGCCCTTACTTACTTCCCTCTTATTCCCACCCCCTCCATCCTTCTCATGTTTGGCTTAGTGATTGACTTAATTGTTCATCTATAGTATCTCATTCTTTGTCTAGAGTTCCTCCTATGATCCATTTTCTCCCTAGTTTTCACGTATTAGGGAGAGCATCCAATTTCTTATTTTTTGTGACTGATTAATCTCACTTAGTATAATATTCTTCAGTTCCATCCATTTCCCGAAAATGAATTAATTATGATTTTTTAATGTCGGAGTAAAATTCTATTGTGTACATATCCCGTAATTTTGTAAACCATTTATCTGTTGATGGACATCTTGGCTGGTTCCATAGTTTGGCAATTGTGAATTGTACAGCTCTAAACATAGATACACATGCATGAGTTTGGTAGTTTGATTTCCTTTCTTTTTGATAGATACCCAGAAGTGATATTGCTGAATCAAATGGTAAATTCATTCCCATTCTTTTGGGGATCCTCCATACTGCTTTCCAAAGTGGTTACACTAATTTGCAATCCCACCAACAATGTAGTAGAGTTACCACTTCTCCACATCTTCGCCAGCATTTGTTGTTGTTTGTGTCTTGAATGATTGCCATTCTAGTTGCAATTAGGTAAAATTGTGGGGTAATTTTAATTTGCAGCTCTCTGATTGTTAGTGATGTTGAGCATTTTTTCATGCATTCATTGGCCACTTGAATTTCTTCTTTTGTGAAGTGTCTATTTAGTTTCCTTGTCCATTTTTTGATTGGGTTATTTATTTTTTTAGTGCTGAGTTTCTTGAGTTCTCTGTATAGTCTAGATCTTAGTCCTCTATAGGAGGAGTAGGTGGCAAAAATTTTCTCCCACTCTCTTGCAGGTTGAGTTTCTTAATAGCTTCCTTTGCTGTACAGAAGTTCTTCAGTTTCATGCAATCCTAGGTATTGTAGGTTCCTGTGACTTTGAGGTCTTGAGGAAGTTTTAACCTGTACCTATGTGTTGTAGTGTTGGACCTATGCCCTCTTCATGGAGCCTCAAGGTCTCTGGTCTAATTTCCAAGTCTTTGATCCATCCTGAATTAACTTTTGTGCAGGGTGAAAAAGTGGGATTAATTTCAATTTTTCTGCACATGGTTAACCAGTTTGCCAACATCATTTGTTGAACAGACTATCTTTTTTCCAGTGTATGTTTTTGGCCCCTTTGTCAAAAATCAATTGGCTGTTTGTGGATTTGTTTCTGAGTCTTCAGTTCTGCTCCATTGGTCTACGAATCTGTTTTTTGTGCCAGTACCATGCTGTTTTTATCACTTTGGGTTTATAGTATTACACTGTTTGCAGATGAGATGATACTATACTTAGAATATCCAACAAACTCAACCAAAAGTCTTATATAACTTATTAACAAATTCAGGATGGTGTCTGTATACAAAATCAATCTTAAAAAATTGAAAACTTTTCTGTATATGAACCATAAATTCACTGAGAAAGAAATCCAGAAAATACTTCCACGTATGATATCCCACAAAAATAAAATACTTAGGAATAAACTTAACCGAGGAGGTAAAAGACCTTACAAAGAAATTATAAAACACTGAAAAAAGAAATCAAAGAAGAACTTAGAAGATGGAGAGATCTTTCATGTTCATGAATAGGCAAAATAAATAACATCAAATGACCATACATACAAAAGTGATCTACAGATTCAACATAATATCCATTAAATTACCAAGATGAGTCCTTACAAACATAAAAAAATTAGTCCTTGAATTCATTTGGAACAACAAAACCCCAGTGTAGCCAAAGTAGTTCTCAGCAACGAAAATCATGTAAAAGGAATAACATTACCTGACTTTAAAGGTATAAATTTTTATATAACTCTTTGAGGCAGTTTAAGTAACTTAGTGGCATTACCATTCCTGGGCATCTTCTTAAAGGAGTTGAAATCAGAGAACTACAGTAATATATGCATACTCATGTTCATAGCAGCACAATTTGCAATAGCCAAAATATGGAACCAATCAAGGTCTCCATCAACAGATGAATGAATTGCAAAATTATGGGAAATACAAAAAATGGAATTCTACTAAGCAGTAAAGAATAAGAAAATTATGTCATTTGCAAGAAGATGGAAAGACCTAGAGAACATTATGCTAAATTGGATTAGTCAAGCACAGAAAGAAAAGGGACATTTGTTTTCTTTAATTTATATTTTGAAACAGGGTCTCACTGAGTTGCAAAGGGCCTAAGGAGGCTGGCTGAGAACCTCTGTCCTCCTGTCTCAGCCTATCAAATGCTAGGATTACAAGCATGCGCCACCATACCTGGCTCTCAACTGGTTTTTAATTGTGGTGGGATGATGCAGGTTCAGCTTAGAGATCATGTGTGTGAATAAAGTACAGAAAGTTGGAAATCAGGGTGTAGGGTGCTAATGTACTAGCAATGACCCTATCAAGCTGTACAGAAGTAGATAGTTCAGGAAGCTTCTCATAGCTGTATAATAATATTCAGAAAGAGGGATAGTTTTTAAATTAATGGAAATGTTGTACAAAAGTGCTGAGCATAGTGTTGTCTGATATTTTTTATTCCCTTGTGTGTAAGCTTCTTTTATCCATCTCTCCCTCGAAATAATGTGTTGCAAGAACAGAGTTTCCTGGCATGCCATAAATTTACAGTGTTATGTTTATATTGACTTGGAATAATTGCCACTTTCTCACACTGTAAAGTATAAATCTTAAATGTGTCAGGTCAGTTTTACCTTGAGGGTGAGGATTAGAAATATCAGTTTAGTGGAAAAGTTAATTGTCTTGACATGCTAGGGTTTTTTTTTTTTTTTCTTTTGGGTAAAATTTCTAATTTCTCCCACATGTGCTCGAATGCCACCAAAGTAAATTTCTAATGAGGAGTGATATTTGATAAGCTATGTGATCTTTCTTCCTTGTGTTTCCTCGCTAGCTTCCTCTGGATATTGAAGGAAGAGATCTCATGTGCTCTGGCTAGAGGACACATCACATTTTTGACATGTAATATGGCATTTGTAATTCTCAAACAGTAGTTTAAAATTTGTTCATAAAGAGTTGTTTTTATATTCTGTGGAAACATATTTCTTCTTTCAATAGTATTTGAGCTTTCAATAGTTATTTTAATAGCACAAATGGCAAAAACAATAAGAACAATTTGATTTAGGATAATCAAAGAAGGTATTTCATGTAGCTATGCCCCACCTATACTTTCCTTTGAAAGCTCCCATACCCTTTGAATCAATACAAGCGCTTATAATTTTTTTTTTTTTTTTGGTGGTACTGGGGTTCCTGGAAACCCTTCTACCTTCGGGTTACACTCCCAGACCCATTTTTATACTTTTTTATTTGGAAACAGGGTCTCTCAAGCCTGCGCAATCCTCCTGTCTCCGCCTCCCAAGCGCGGGGATTACAAGTGTGCACCACCACGCCCCGCCAGGCACTTATAACTTTAATGTGACATATTCAACACATTTGTGAATCGGTCATTACTTTTCTGAATATCACAGTATGGGTAATTGTTTCTGAAAAGACATTTGAAGAGAAAATTCCTCTGCTAATTAAGGAAATTTAGTAAATATAATCTCTAAATCTAATCATAAGGACCTTTGTTAAATAGTGTAATATTCACATGCAGGCTCATTTTAGAAAGGACATTTTCTTTTATTTTGATTTTGAGAAACTCCAATTGATTCATCTCATTTTCCAAAAGGAGCTCTTCTTTCATCTGTGCAAAAATACCACATTTAATGTAATTCCTTCTTTCAATATACACAAGACTCATATGCATAATGTAGTAGCGTATATGCCATTCTATCAGAATTTATTCTATAAAGCAATTTGGCATTAGAATTCTCCGACTCAGCTGGAAGATTACTGAGTATTATTTTCTTTCTATTGTATTTTTTATTCATATTAACATTAGGAGAAGTCTTTGTGCATTTTAATTTCCGGTAATATTTTGCAACTGTCGAACATATAGCATATAAATTAAGCGAGTTTATTAGTACACTTTAAAAGATTATTTCATTTATGACAGAATTATCCGTCATAACAACCTTAATGATACTTCAACCCTGATGTACTATCTGCCAAGTTATGACTATATAATTTGTAACCCCTGTAGTATCAGAAAAATAACTTTCAGATATTTTATCATTAAAACGTATTCATCATCTACAAACTAATCTTTTCATTAGTGATGTGATTCAAGTTTGAAAGGAGAATGCAGAAATCTTCAGTCATATCCAAGCCACAAAATGTGATTGAAAGTCACATCAATACACATTGCAGTCGGTAATCTCAGCGATAAAAATACAACTAACATGGGAAAGAAATCATCTTGATGATAGCGTATTTTCTTCTGATAATTTTTATTTTGTGTGAACAATGGTCAATTAGACCAACTGAGTAGGAAACAGTGGTTCTCTACCTCTGTCATTCATCAGATTGCTCATGATTGTTTAAGAAATTTATGTATAAATATCTGGGCTTCTATTCCTCATTGGTGATAGCTGGAAATAATTAATTTTAAAAAATAGGGAAAACTCCATATAACATTCTAATGTTCAGTAAAGATTTAAAATCATTGATCATTATTTTAATGGAGGGAGTATGTGGGCATCAGATAGTATTACGGAAGCTTTTTGAGAAGCATGTTCTCTCCATAGAAGCAAAACACTCAATGGGAAGTCAGAATTTAGATTATACATTCTATAATTACATCTTTTCTTCTGAACTCAGACAAGTAATTCAATGCATGATAGTAATCTGAACACAGCCTATGAATGTTACTTCTTTTCCTCGATTGGCCCTGTGGCTTCTAGCACTCCAACCCCATCAAACTTCCTTTCCTCTGAATGGTGAAACACCTGGCTTAGGGTTTTTCAAGGCTTGTTGACCTGCTTTCTGTGCCCTCTCTCCATATTTCACTTCATTCATTCCATCAGAGCATTTCCAGTTCTCATCGGTCATTACCTGATTAGAGCGCCCTCTCTGGCCATCCTGTGTAAATAGAGCCCTACCCCATTCTTCTAATATTTTCTATATCTTTTTGTGGACTTTATCACTGCATGGAATTGTTTTCCTAATAGCTTTACTTGTCTTTCCTGTGTTTTAACCTCTCTTGTTCTCCAGTGTAAGTTCCACAGAGATTGGATTTTCATCTGTGCATCCTGGTATACAGTACCTGCTGAGATAACCTGGTCGAAGGGATGATGTGGAGGGTAGAATAATGGTCTTTCCAAGTAGAAGATTAGGGAAAGCACTAGGGAATAAGCAGGGTCCAAGAGGGAGAAAAAAAGAATGTGCAGCTTCGGGATCCCACATGGATTCATGTCAAAGAAAGCATATTCTCTACTTCCATAGAGATAAGTGTTGAGGAACAGGTCCAGCAAAACTAGCAAATGTTTAGAATAGGTAGAAGAGGAAATGAGAGAAGATACTGGCCTTGTGTTCCTGGTGAAATAGAGAACTCATCCACGTTCTAGTATTGTGTTTTCCAATTATAATAGCCAAAGGCAACTCTTATTGACTATATATTTCTTTTGCTCAATTCAGTTACAGTATCAATATTATACAAAGGGCAATATCTTGTACTTTTCCACATGAGTGTTGCATAGTGAAAGCTTGGAGCCCTTCAAGTGAGAGCAATTATCATAATACACCAACAATACTAATGCCATTCCATGACAAATTAAAATAGGGCTAACTGGCAAACTCTTGTAAGCAGAGGAGCAGCAGAACACACATGATTGGGCTGGCTATTGTTACCAAAGAAGAGTTGTTCATAGACTTGGGACAGTTGGACTGGAGATACAATGGCATATTTCCTAGTAGAAAGAGACCCTCCCACAATAACACTGTAATGAAAGGAAAAAAGAGACAGGGAACCTCTGTGTGACTATACAACAAGAGATAAACTCTCGTGGGAGTGGCCCTATTAGAAAGAGGAACCCCTTAAAGCAACCCAGACCTGCAGCGCTGGCTTCTTCCAATGTAAATAAAAGTGGGGAAGTGTAACCAAGTGTGGTGGCACAGGCCTGTAGTCCCGAGTACTAAGGAGGCGGAGATGGGAGGATTACAGGTTTGAGGCTAGGGTTCATAATTTAGTGAGACTCTCAGCAATTTAAGGAGACCCTGTTTCAACGTAAAAAGTAAAATAGGCTTCAGAGGTATAAAACCCCTGACTACCTACACACACACACACACACACACACACACACACACACACACAGGAGAAGTAATAAGCATCACCAAAATTTGTATTTGTCCCTTTCCAAATATGACAGGTCTGTCTCCTTTGTAAATATACATATCCAGTTATGTGTTAGGACATTGATTGCCAGCCCCCATAAAGACAGCTAAATATTGGAATATAAATACAAAAGTGGGTATTTCATAAAAGCTTAACATTGACTTCAATGAAGAATGTTAATGATTTCTTTATTATCAGTTTTGAAAATAAGTTACCTGAGGCACACATGAACATACAAAAACATATACACATATACATGAATAGTAATCTTTTTCAATGTATGTTAATAGGTACCTTGTGTATCCTTTTCTGTATTCTAAGTTATTCAATTCATTGATCTGGAAGAGAAGAAATATTTCAACTAATGGGATTGCAACTTACTTCTAATTTTGTAATTCTGAGTACTAACAGTCATTGATTCTGAAATATGACTACAAAATTAACAACACGTATGTGTTTATTCCTTGGGTACCTAGATACAGTAATGACTGTATTTCATTTTTAAATATTATCTGTCCTTAACAGGCACTGTTTTATAGTATAGTTATGGCTATAGAATATACAAATAAATCAGTGAGATAGAAATGCATGGTTCAGAAGCAGTAAAGGCAATATTTGGCAGTTTTGTATATAAATAAAGTTAACATTCTGAGTCAGTGGAACAAATTCGCTCTACTTTTCTCCCTGTATATTTTGTCTGCAAAGGACGTTTACTCTTTATACCACATACATATTCCAGGTCACTAAAGAGAATTTTAACTTACAGATCACCTTTATGAGTGCATATAAAGTAAAAATAATTGTTCCAAAATGTACTTTTTTCAACAACCTTGTAACATTAACATTCTAATCTTCATCTTGCTGATGAAGAAACAGAAACATGGACAATCCTTCTTATAGAAGTTCACAGAATTTTTAAAACAGATATTTGTATTTGTTTCTTTTTCTATTTTATCTATTTTATTTCTTATAGTTCTTGGTAGAGGCAAGGAGCTAGCGTGAATTCTTAAACTCAATAAATCTCCTAAGCATCTCCAGAAATAATCTTCCTATTATGCAAGTATTAAGAATATTTATCTCTGCATTATTATTAAATAGCTGGTTTATGGAAGATAGTAGATTGGCTATGCATATGAGCATATGGACATGTATACACCTGTAACAGGTATTGGTTTGATAATAAACAAATTATAAAACAATATGTATAGCATGATCCTATTTTGACAGAAAATGCATAAAACACACATGTAGACAGCAAATTATAGAGCTAAGAAACATATGTACAACATAAAATACTCATATATGCTAGTAATTAAACATGAGAAAGGAGAATTGAGAGGAAATGTTGAAAACACACTCAATTTTTAATACTTTTTTATTTTTATTTGATCATTTTAATAGATAATTTTTTGTAAAAGACATTGAACCCAAGATAATTCTACTTCTGAGCTATATCTCCACCCCTTTTTATGTTTTATTTTGAAGCAGGGTAATGCTAAATTGCTAAGGCTCACCTCAAACTTTCTATCCTTTTGTCTCAGATTACCAAATACCGGGACTATAAGCATACCCCACCCAGTTCAGGTTAGGTAATTATTCTGATTAAACTAAAAAAAAAAAATGTGTGTCATTTGGAGCTTATAAAAATAAGTCTTTATTCTTACGTTTGTCTTAAAATGTGTAAGGACATATATCCATTATTTAGGTAACTTGAATACAGCACATAAAACATCCTCTCATAAGTAAATTTCCCTAGGATATTCATGGACCCATCTCATAACACTCTCCTCTACCAGGACTCAGCATCAGTTGTGATACTCATAATGAGTTTATATTTGAAGGACTCAGACCTTTTTTCTTATCCTGACTCAAACAGGAAATAATAATGAATTAGGAAATTATAAGCTTGTGTTCAAATTCCATCACTGTGCAATAGCAAATAAGCCAAACTGCATCTTTCCATCAGCCAAATCAGTCACATAATACAGCAAATTCCCATTTTGATCATATTGCATTTAAAAGAAGATGTCAGTTTTCATGGTATGAAAGTGCTTGTGGTAATTTGTAATATCAAATTTGCCTAACTCCACACAATTCTCTGTGCCTCAGCAAATATTTGCATGTGGCAATGTGCTTGAAACGCCATTGTGCTTTCATTGTGTGGAATTTGAATGTGGTTTGTAGGAAGGAATCTCTTTAATATCAAATAGCACAAATTGCAGTCTGTCTTCTGACACCGACTTCTTTGCCTTACCTTCTCTTTCCCTTCATCAGCAGAATTATGATAATATTTTTGCCTCAAAACATAATTCTGAAGATCAAAATGTGTCATAAATGGTACTAAGTAGTTGATTCCACTATTCTAATGAGATAATACTAGTACTAAAAATAAATTCAATATACAGTATATTTGAGATAAATACTAATTCCCTTCACCGTCCCCAGCCCCTTTGGAAAGAAACAAAGCTAGAGAATGTATTGAGTTTATTCACCCAGGGAACACGTGCTTTACAGAATTTCTTCCCCAATTCATTAAATTCCAAAACTCATCTTTATTTTTTTCATAATTAATGATCATAAAGTATTATCCAAGAGACCATTAAATGGATATATGCAATATTAACAAGAATATATTATAAAGTTTTTCTAACAGTACTTCAGTTCAAATCCTGACTTACCACTCTGCCCCTGGCCTTCGGTTTTCTCATTTGGTGAACAAAGGTACAAATAAATAGCAAGGTGAGGCTGTGATCACTGTTATGGTTTGAGATGATATCGTTTTGGGGAAACTGTCTCTGAAGGACCCTGTTAGGGTTCCGGACACAATTTCCCTCAAAACACACACAAAAAAACCAACAACAGAAAAACAGAAAAAACATGGGTTCTTGTACTGAGCTAAGGATAAATACACATTATCCCGGACTCTTGCTGAAGATTTAAAGAAGTTTATTAAAAAGATAGAAATACAGAAGATAGTTAACAGCCCCATGCCATTCGGGCATGGTGGGGGAGGTTCAAATTAATTCACCCAGATACAACATGTGGACCAGACTTTTTTATACCCATGACCTCCATCTTGTTCACGTGATTCTGACGTAGTAAAAACCTTGTAAGGTTCCTCCCCCACCAAGGTGTCTCCTTTCATGAAGGTCGAAGGTCGACCCCCTTCTCCCATCCTAGTTAGATTATTGTGTAGATCTGCCTTTAGAAAGAGGAAGTCCTAGCTCCCCTCTCCTATGGACTTGCTAATTACTTTTAGCTAAGTGAATCTAAGTTTCAATAGCTGTTTGCTTCCTGAGCGAAAACAAGACCAAGTCTTTCTTTCCCCAGGTCTGCCATTTTGACATAATTATTTTTGAAATATATCTATTAATAATCAGAGCTTTCTCAAATCCGCCTAAGCTATTCCCCAAACTGGTACAATCTCTTCTTTAAGAGCATGGTTTCTTGACGGGTCCAGCTGGTCAGCGGTGGGGCTGAGCAGGAAGGTTGAATGCTGACAGCCCCGAACAACAACAACACACGGAACCAGGAGACGTGTCAAGCAGGAGCTCGTTTATTCTTCTTCAAGCAACATATATATATATATCTCAAAACCACAATGGGCATTTCCAGTGAGGAAATAGCCTAGCTTATCGGGATAAAGATCACCTCTTCAAGGACCCAGCATGTAGCTCGCAGCCAATCCCAGTCCAGTACATGAGCCATTCATGTGTGCAGAAGCTTCTTTAAAGGTAAAAAGGGAAAAACTGCTCAGTCTCCCCACCCATAACGAATGGGGAAACCACACCTTCGTAGCTTCCTTCAGGCGCCATTTTAGCCCCTTTTCTGCTGAATCATTTTACTGCGGAAGTTCTTAAACTTTGCTAAAGCTTTGCCTTAGCCTGCAGGCAGCTCAGGCCGAGGGAGGCTGCATCTCTTTAGGTGCTGTATGCACACACCCCAACAGTTTCTGGACCTGAGATGCACAATTTTTAATCCTGGTATCTTCACTTTTAGAAAAAAAAAAGTTCAGTTTAGCTGGGCTTGTTGGCATACACTTGTAATCTCAGTACTTGGGAGACTGAGACAGCAGGATTGCAGGATCACAACCAACCTCAGCTACTTAGGCCCTCCACAACTTAGTGAGACCCTGTTTGAAAATAAAAAATAAACTATAGGGCTGCGGTTATAGTTCAGAGGTAGAATGGCCCTCTGACCATCATCTTTCTCTCTCTCTCTCTCTCTCTCTCTCTCTCTCTCTCTCTCTCTCTCTTTTCTCTCTCTCTCTTATTTTTTTTTTTGGTACTAGAGATGGAACCCAGGGGCATTCTACCTCCTAGCTATAACCCCAGCCCTATTTTTTTATTTTTTATTTTCAAACAAGGTGTCATTGAGTTGCAAAGAAACCTCACTAAGTAGCTGAGGCTGTCCTCGAACCATGATCCTCCTGTCTCAGTCTCCCAAATGTTGGGATCATGTGGCACCACGCCCAGCTGACAGCATCTCTTACTGAGCAAATTTCTTAAATTCTCTAAAATATTTTCCTTATCAAACAGACTTATAGCAGTACATTCCCCTCCAACATTATTGTTAAATGTGATGATATGCACAAAGTCTTTGATATAATATGCATATAACAATTATTACAAAAGTATTAATTTTCATAATCATTTTTATTATTATTGGACTACTTAAGTACTTAGAGAACATACAAATTTATAATAGTACACAATATTTCTAATGTATAAAGTAGACTAGGATTATTAATTTTGTATGTCATTCTTCTTATTATATACCCCTCCTCAAAAATATTGCATAATTTTTCTGGAGCCCAGAAAGGTAAGAGCTTGAAATACTGACAAGAAACTTAAATGTATAATAAAATATTCTCATCAAAATGAATTTAAATTTTTAGAAACTTTTTGAGTAGAAATTATATCCAGGAATTTTGTGATAGTGGAATAAAAATAGTACTGCCAAATAATTATTGTTAACTAAGTCATACTATCTAACAAAAGGTAAGAAGTATGATTTATCATTTTAAACAACTTTAGATTTTGAAGCATATTTTAAAAAAAATTACTGTCAACACTGTTTCACTGGTAAATTAGCAAATAATTTTTCTTTTATACTTTATATGAAAAACATCAATTTTCAGAAATATTAATCATTAAATATAACAAACACAGTTGAAGTATGAAAATTAGACAATGAAAAACATGCATAAGTAGAAACTTTAATTTTTCTAAATTACAGAAAGATGTCATTTAATCTTATTAAAATTTAAACTTTTAGGTCCAAGATAAAGCAGTATAATCATAACTCTGACCTTTCTGACATAGAGATATTCAAATTTGCAATTCATATAGCCAGCATAATTTTACTTGTCTTTTTATAAACTTATTTAAATGTGAGTATACATGCCTGGCATGGTTCTAATTGTAACTGATATTAGACAAATAAATCAACTAAAGATGATAATGAACCAGGTTATTAGATATCAGAGGCTTATGCATTAATCATGAGTTTGACAGTAACTCCTGGAGTAGAACTGTAAAACTCTTCTTTGACCACAATTCTTTCCTTGTGTAACTAGATATGTGGATAGACTTACTGTTCATGTCTATCCAAACACAGAAGTATTTTAAGTTAAAATCCTTGTAACTTACTGTTATGCCATGCTAGAGTCATTCAATAACTTTGGTAGGATCATCCTTTCTAGGATATCTTAAGACTTCTTAGCATAAAAATTTAAAGGAATACTAGCCCAATTGCATACCTGTAGAATTAAAGATATAACTACTCTTCCCATTGTAAGCAAGACAATAAAAATGATTCTACATTCACTTTACATTTTACATGGCCACTATATATATTTTCCCCAACTTTAAAAGTCTTAATTTTTCATGTAATAAGATTGCATCTTATTTTTCATTCATGATCATTGTCCACAGGGTTCTTGACTCTTTCTAACTCTATGATGGCAACATATGCCTCAACTGGAAGGGTCATCTTTCCACCTCTCTGTTTTGCCATTCGCATATATCTCAGCATTCTATGCCATGCAATGGTAAAAGAAAATGATAGCTGGACACAAAATCTCTTCTCCCCAGTACTGCCCCAAAGTCTTTCTATAAGACTCTAATTCCACAAAGACTTTAGAATAGATTATGTAGTCAAATATATTATTAGAATACTATCTTCTTTCTTCTAATTTTATGTAGTAGCATTTCAAAAACTGAAAGTAAAGTATTAAAAAATAATGTTTCAGTAATGTTGTCTGCTTTATTAAGAATAGAAAATGTTATTTTGTTAATATTCTACAAGTTTTATTGGACCAACTATAGGGAATGTTTCTTACCTGTTACACTTTACTTGGTAATCTATTTTACTACCATTTTTCTTTTCGTAGTAGTAGTAGTAGTAGTAGTAGTAGTAGTAGTAGTAGTAGTAATACTAGGGATTGAACTCAGGAGTGTGCTATATCTGAACTATATCCCCAGCCCTATTTTATTTTTTATTTTGAAACTGGGTCCTGCTAAATTGCTTAGCCTGGCTTTGAGCCTGCAATCCTCTTTTCTCAGCCTCCCATGTACTGGGATTACAGGCAAGCACCACGGTGCCCATTTATATTTATTTTCTAGATATGAATTCATTTCTCCAGCTTTGTGTTTTCTGATTCTTTACCTTATTTATTATTTATATTTGAAATCACTTATTCATTATATTCATTCATTGATTTAACAAATACTGACAACTAAATTGTACGTACCTTTCTAGGAATCAAGGATAAACCAAAAATTGACACAAAATACCACTTCTTTGTACAAGGATTAGGAAAACAATAAACAAAATTAATAATTTAAAGTACAGTATGTTATATGCTAATTTTTAAGAAAAATAAAGGACCACAAAGGACCAGGAAATGTGGAGATAGTTGTTTAAGCATTTTCCTATAATTTGTTTTAGTTGAGCTTTTTAAAATTTTTATATTTACTTATTTTAATTACATTTATCTATCTCATACATATGTGAAAACCATACATATTAGTGGGGTAAACGTGAGATATTTTAAATACCTTGGTCAGCCCTGAGGAAAGTGGGGGAGTTGAAGGAATGCATCAAGTCACTGAGATGTGAGTTTCTCAGGCAGAGAAGAGAGACTACAAAAATTCAATACCCACAGATAGGTGCTGTCTTGTCCATTCAAAGAATAGCATGGGGGCCAGAGCACTAGAAAGCAATGAACAAAGGGAAGAAAAGTGCAAGACAAGATCACAGGTATTACGAAGTCCCTAATCCTCAAGGATCTTCCAGGCCAGTGTAAGGATGCAGGATTTTTCTCTAGGTGACTTGAAAGGACCCCAAGGATCTTGAGCAGAAGAGCTGGATGATATGGCCTTCAATTTTAGTAGACTTATTTTGACTGCTCTGTTGGGACTAGTTTGAGGAGGGTACAGAGTGGAAAAACAAAAACAGGGAAACATTTTTGTGTGTCATCATGGCAGTTAGGAGGAGATGGGATGATGGGTTGAACTGGGTTTTAGTTATAGAGATCATCAAGGTATAGCCAGATTTGAGATACACAGTCCTCCCTCAGTTTGGGAAATTGTTTTCAGTACCCCCTACTCATAACAAAATTTGCAGATGCTAGAGTCCCTTATGCAAAAGGGACTTAATATAATCCACACACAGATATATATATATATATATATATATATATATATATATATATATATATATATATTCGTATATTCATATATAATCATATATATGTATTAAATTATCTCTGGAATGCTTGTATCACATAATACAATGAAAATGTGTGTATACATTTGTTATACTATTGAGAAATAATGACAAAAAAATGTCTGTACATGTTAGTACAGACAAATTTTTTTTTTTTTTTTTTTTTTTGGAAATAGGGTCTCTTAAGCCAGCGAGGTGGCTTCGAACCTATACAATCCTCCTGTCTCTGCCTCCTAAGCGCGGGGATTACAAGTGTGCACCACCATGCCCGGTGCTCAGACAAAATTTTTAAAAAATATATTGCTGCTCTGTGATTGGTTGAATTCTTGGATGTAGGGGACTGACTATATTACTGGGGGTATTTACAAGTTTTCCTAAGAGGATTAAGAATTAGCTGAAACGGTGAGGCTTTAAATACTAGGAAGGACAAAAGTTTAATTTTCTAGGTTGTAGAACATGTTTAGCTGGAAAGATGAGGACCTCTTTTGTTAATATGTGAAGTTGAGGATACTATTGGGTAGGTAGTTTAAAGCATGAAGTGTAAGATGGGAATGGGCTAGGAGTCTTCAGCACCACGAAAATGACAATGTATGTGTGTGTATGTGTGTGTGTGTGTGTGTGTGTGTAGTCTGAATATGTATGTATGTGTGTATATATATTTTGTATATATGTGTGTCTGCATGGTACTAGGGATAGATTCCAGAGGCATTCTACCTACAAGGTACACCCATAGCTCTTTTTCTTTTGAAACAGCATCTTACTAGGTTGATGAGAGTTTCACAAGTTGTTGAGGCTGGCCTTTAACCTGTGCTCCTACTGTCTCAGCCTTACAAGTACTAAAATTACAAGAGAGTGCCACTATGCCCAGTACAGTGAAATTTTGCAGTAAAACTGCATGCAGTCTCCAGCTGTGTTCAAGTAAAATGAAGTACAAGTGAATAAATAACAGTATGGGATCTTTCCACTATAAAAGGGTCCAAAATAGAATTAATGGACAGAAATTCCTATAAGACAAGAGGACATACATATTGGTGGATTTCAAAGCCAGAAGAAGAAAGCATTTCCTTAGCAGTTGATAAAACTTAGGATATCTTCATTGTACTTATAAATATCTTTTATGTTTCCATTTTTTGCCATTCTACAGTTTATATTAATAGCATTTTAATGTCATACCTTAATTAGTGATTTGTATAAGTATAATCAAGGATCAAAACAAAGAAATATATAAATACATAAAAATGCTATGTGTGGTGTTGAAACCTACCCATTATCGATGTTAAGCTATAGATGAACACTTAAATTATGTCAAAGTCCATCCAATCAGTCAATTTACCCTTATCGGGTCATATAACAGTGTTCTAACAGAGATGAAGAAACTGAATTCTACCTAGAAGAGGAAAGTGAAATAATGGAGAAAATTCATGAAAAATGGGATGCTTCTGAGTTGGACAATATTGTAGGTTCCAAGAAAATAAGTGTGGGTTCTTTATTACAAGTAGAATAAAAAACATACAGAATGGTTTGGGGAGGGCTGAGAGGGCAGGACATTTCTTGGGACTAGCAGGGATCATGATACAGGCCAGTCAAGGACTCTGTAGAAGAAATAAGATGGACTTAGAAGATGGGCAGGAACTACGAACAAGAAGCCATGTGCACTTCAAGGGGTATTTGAAAGCCCCTGTAAGTGATAAGATTCAAAAGGTTCTAAGTAAAACCCAAAACGTATGTATTTAAGAGAAACTGTCGGTAACTCTATGAAGATTAAGGTGGTAGTGGGCAGTCACTGAGTTATTGAGTTATCATCATAGCTCAGGTGAGAATCTTTGGAGATGAAAGACAAGCAGGGAAAGCACACATCTGAAGAAAGGGATGAGTCTACACTGGAGCCCATAAGAAGCCTGTTTCAGTGGCTTAGTCACAGCATTTGGGAACAATAAATAGTCATGATTAGCAAATCTTGGTTAGTGAGAAGTAGAAAAATAAAAAGCTAGTATGTGAGAGCATTTGTAAATGAGGTGCTGTTCCTTCGTAAATGGGACTGTTTATTTGTAAATGAGGACTACAGGAAAAGCGAGATGAATTTAGTTTTATAAAATGTAGGTTTAGGTTCATGACATACATGGAAAAGGAAATAAAATATAACACTAGAGCCCAGGGAAAGAGCTTGCTGACCTGACATCATCAGAAGGGAGGTGACATCTGAGGTCATGAGGATAAAGTAAGAGGTGAAAAAGAGAACTCTGGGTAACATAAGAAAGCAGGACGTGATAAAATCTAGGCGGAGATACTGAGTGAGGGGAAAGAGGAGAAGGAGTAGTACATGGGAAAGAAGAAAGCTGTGTCTGAAGATGAAGGGTATGTTGAGTCTCAAAATAGAAGGAAAGTCATTGCCATCAGCTATTCCAAAGGCGGTCCAGGACCAGAAATCAGAATGTGGAAAAAAAATGGCCATCAAGTTTTGATTCAAGTTCATTGTCCTGAGGAGTAGCTGGTAGAATTGTTTTTTCATTATTGATACTATTTATAAATAAACGTTAAATAAATATATTGATACACAGTGGCTTTCCATTGCATGATAGTTATTTGTGACTTAGAAGAATGTTTCAAACCTGTCAACCTCTGATCACAGTCACTGGAATTTAGATCATAAAGGCCTTTACACATTTTGTGATAAAGGGTTATCACTTAAAAGATACAAATATAGTTTTTTCTGTGCTACTATGGATTGAAACCCAGGGGAATTCTACCTTCAAAGTACATCATCAGTTATTTTTATTTATTTATTTTGTTTGTTTATTTTGAAACGGGGTCTCACTACTTGCTGAGCTTGTCCTTGAACCCTGCAATCCTTTGTCTCAGCCTCCCAAGTACTGGGATTACAGTTGTGTTCCACGATACCTGGCATAGAGACATTTAATTTTTTTTAAATAGAATTGTTATCTGAAGTGAATTCTACTTGATGCATTGCTATTGAATTGGCAGTTATCAATTACCCTTTCCTTGGTAACTGGAATCAATAAGCTGTAAAATTCAAATGTTCCTAATTCTTATTTTGTAAACTGAAAAAGTCCTTAAAATGTACACCTAAATTATCATATATAAAGTAACTCAAGACAATGTAGTGATACGAAGTACAAGACAATCATGTTTCCCATCCTCTCCATTCAGTTTTCCACCTAACAAAATGACTGAATGATTGTTTTCCCTTGTATATCATTAACTCTATATCTGTTATCACTGTGCAATAGCATTTACCGTAGTAAACATTTGTATCTGCGTTCTTCAAGAGACACTAGCCCCATGTGGATATTGAACATTTGAGATGTGGCTCCTGTAGCATTTTATATTTAATTTAATTTAATTTAAATATCTTCATATGGGGCCCAATGAATATTTTCTTTAAAAATCAAGTATTATATCAGAAACTTTAAAAGATAGATTTATTAATCTATGTGATTCTCACAAAATATTTTAGATGGGTGTTGTAATTATTTCCATTTTAGAGGTGAACAAATGCGTATAAGAGGTGAAATGCTGAATTTAACAATAAATGGTAAGTTTTGTGTTGTAAATTTAGCTCTTAGTACAGTCACAAAGTTAAGGGCTAGTCACTAATCTTATACTAAATAATTATACGATTTATTTTAATCAATGCTGGTCAGTAGTAACCAACTACTAGGGCACATTATGCTATTATCTTTAACTCTATGATTAAAATATAGTCATAAATTCAGGAGTGGCGGTATACACCTATAATCCCAGTACTTGGGAGATTGGGATAAGAAAATAAGTATCCGTGACTTAGTGAGAACCTAGTGGAACCCTGTCTCAAAAAAAAAAAAAAAGTTAAAGGGCTAGGCTATAATTCAGATTCAATCCACAGTAAAACACACACACACACACACACACACACACACACACACACACACACAGTAGTCATGAGAGATGTTAAGGCATTTGCCCAAGGACATAAATAATCTCTAAGTGGGAGGGCCCAGATAGAACAACCTGCCACACCTCACACCTTGCTTTCCTGACTTGTCAAGTATTAGTGTACTCCTAATAAACAAAAGGAGAGTTGATATTATAGCTGGGTCAGACCAACCATGGAAATACCTTCTTGTGCATGATATACATTCACAGACATGCCAAAGTAAGTCACTCATCTGAACAGAAGGAGGAAAGTGGGGGAATTGGGGAAGGGCTATAGGAATGATGTTTGCATGTATGCCTCTACCGTCCTGTACCTCATAATGATGTATGGGTACAGTGCACCAGTAAATTAAAAAGTAAGACTAAAATTATATCATTTGCAGGAAAATGGATGGACCTAAAGGATATTATGTTCAGTGAGATTAGCCAGTCACAGAAAGGGTCATATGCTTTTTTTTTTCATATGTAGAAGATCGAGAGTAATTGAGATATCAGAGGGAATTCAGATAATGAAGGAGAAACTCCAGCTGAACCGGGGAGGTGGTCTAGGGGAAAGGAGTGGGGAGAGAGGATCAAGGAAGGAATTACTTCTGTTAATATTCTAATTTCAACTTCAATGTCCTGTGTGGGGACAGGGGAGCAGGGAGGGAGTGCGGGAAGCCCGCCAAGTGATGTGTGCAGGTTTGTAACTATCATTGAGCACTACATCATGATGTGAGATTATAATGCACCAATAAATATATAAAAATAAAAAAATAAAAGTAAAAACAAGAAGCATTTTGACTCAAAGACATCTTCCTTCCGTTCTCATCTCCCTTTCTACCAACAAAGAAGAAATCCAGTCAGCCACTTAATAGGATCCACAGATAGTCTTAATATTTTAAAGAGTGTCTCCATTTGCAGGAGAATAGGATAGCAGAAGGGCAGAAAGTCTATCCTGAATCTGTGAAGCGACTCAGCCCACACTCCTTGTTCTGGCCTTTGTATTTATTAGAGTAGCTTTTCCTCACCTGCTGCTCCTTAGTTTATATCCACACCTGCATGCAACTGACAGAGGACATTAATTCCACTTCTAGAAGGAACATTTCCACTTTGCACGGAGAAATGTTTCAGAATCTTTCTGCAGGAAATTTGGCCATATTCTTTCCTCTGACATTCTTCATCTTCCTGACTAAATCTCTCTCCAATTGTAACTTTTGGCAGAACCGCGTGTTACAGATTGATATTTTAATATGAGGCTTTCTCCAATAACTTAATAGATGACATTTTACAAACTAAAAAAAAAAATGATTTTCTGCCTTCACATGCTAATCTCAAGTCTCTGAAAATCTATAATTATACCAATTAAAATCTAAACGTATTGCCTTAAAAACACAATATACTGTGATTAGTTGTCATAACTCAGAATTTCACTGAGTTTAAATCATGATTTATTAGAGCTGTACTAATTTCTTATCTGAGTTATTTTATTTTTCATTTGATTGATTGGCTGTATTGTTATTTGGGCTCTGACGGAGCATGGAAGAATATTGGGCATGACACATTAGTCAGGAAATTATGCATTGCTTTCGCAACTGGACTTCACTATGTAATATTGTATTAGCTCTTAACATGCAAATTATTTTAGGTAATTACCTCATTTTTCAGTAGCCACTTGATGGATAGAAGTTTCATGCAGATTCTTCTGTGTAATTTAAAATCTTGTGGTGATTTGCTTCTCTTTTCTTCTTCATAAAAATCCCAGTTTGAATTGTCACACATCAGACTCAAGAGGCCAGTTGTAGGAAACTCTCATCGTAAAGCCCATTCTCCCAGTTCTTTTAACCCTATTTGTACCTGGCAATTAGGTTCAATTGCAGGAAATGTTACTACACCCTCAAAAAAAGAAAAAGTCTTCCTCTATAAATTTATACCCAGGGTTTGGATGCTGTATGTATCATTGACATAAAAGCTAAAATACTTTCTAGATCAAGGATGCATTATGGTACATAACTGAAGGAGAATTCAATATCTTTCTGGCCTGTTCAACTAGCAAACTCACTGTTATTTTCTACTTAAAAACGCAGCCTTAATTATTAACTGAAAATTCACATTGTGAATGAATGTCTCTATGTCCCAATTTCAATATTAAATAGGTCAGCTAAGTTTTCAAAATAGCGTCAATTAATATTGTACTATAATAAATCAAAATAGGTAGGCTATTTTTATGCATGGCGTGAATGCAGCTGTCAAACACAAAATGCATTGGCAGAGCCCTGATCCAGAGTTAAGAGTCTATACATTCCTACATATGAACTGCCCAGAATATTTAGATCATTCTTTCCCCATATTTTTTCAATCTAGCATGTCAGATCATCATGAATATTTGTTGTGATCTTGTCTATTCAGAAACCTGCTGCTGTAAAATAGCTTCCCCATAAATGTCAAGTAATGTAAAATTGAATGCCTATATTTAAATAGATTTTAACAGATAATAAAACTCTTGAGATTAAAATGGTTTCATTCAGGGAGGCAGACAATTCTTTCCACAGTGTGCAATTTATGTGTCACGTTATGTAAAATACAATTTTAAAAATACTTTTAAAATGCACAAATGAAAAGTATCTATTGAATTAAACAAAAAGGGAGCTGGGAAGCCAGTGGGCTCACTGCAGTTCTCTAGTTGGAAATGTGAAATATAATGACAAGGTACAAACTTATATTTTCTAAACATTGCTCCGACTAGAACTGCTTTCTGTTAATTCCTACGAGGGTTATTCCAGAGATTCGAGCTATCAAAACAGAGTTTCTACTCAACAACCGAACCTTTCTTCATTTAAAACAAAGCATAAGAATTAGAGAATTTTGACACGCTATGATATGAAGCATAAGAGAAAATTGCTTTTCCACTTACAGGTATGCATTTGGCACCTTATCTCCGAACACCCAGATATATCACAGCTCACAATTGGTTCAACAGCACAAAGGATGTATCTTGTCTCTCGAGATAACAGCTACTGACAGTCTTTCACTCACTAAATATTAAAATGGATGTGTAAAATTAGATGTCTGATAAATAGTATTTTTTGGAAGAGTATTTTGGGCTAATAAATATTCAGCAGTCTTTACTAGGAATTGGAAGTAAAAGAGGCAGGGGTAGAAACTCCAACAAGGTTGCCAAAATAGTTTATGCATGAGGGAAAACCATCTCACAAGTGAGGAGGTGACAGATGGATTCCAGAAGAGGGGGCCAAATTCAAGAGATGCCAAAGCTCCCCAGCCAAAGCCAACCAAGGGCGCATCTGAAGTCAACGTTGGGTGCATTGACTTGTTGCAAAGGAAAAGACTGTCTATGGTGGTGAATTATCTTAAAAGGTCTTGTGACAAGATACCAGCTTATATTAAGTGAGCTGGAGGAGAGTACAAAGATAGATAATACTTTGGTTTGGGTATTCTAATAATTCCCATTTAGGAAGAAGGAGATTCCAAGCTGGAATTAGTACAGAATTAGCAATCTCTGAGATTTGCAATGATAGGGTCATGCTAATTCATTTTTGTTGTTAGAATAATATTCTAATTTTTGTCTGGGTTCATGCATGTTTATGGAGTTCTAGGTTTGTTGGTTGGTTGATTGATTTTCTTAATTTATCATGGTCACATAATTTCCTGATGTTCTATAGACCACCCAGCTTAGCTAACTAACAGTGATTTCTTAGCTCCCACAAGTCAGGGCTTTGGACATTTTATGAAGAGGTAGTAAACTGATGTTGGAGAAAAGATAATTGTATATTGGATTTGCATTCAGAAAAAACTAGGAATCAACATTTTAAAAGTATGTACTATGGACAAAATTTTTATATTGGTCATTTCACTTAATTAAAACAGTGAGTTTGTAGTATCTATATTTATCTTCAGATTGGAAACCAATGATTAGAGTAAAGCGGGTAATTTTCTTGCAGCTCTGCAAACAATAATAAGAAAGTCTGAGACTTAAATCTTGATCTTTCTGATTAAAAAATATGCCATCTTTCTGCTTTGTTAACGCAGGGATTGTGACTATCAAGTTAGAATTGGAAGCAAGTGGTAGTATCTTAGACAGAACTTGGAAATCCAATATGAGAATTAATCTGCAGGGGGAATACTGAGCTTTGTTTTTTTACATATATTAAATTTGAAAGAATGATGGGACATAATTTAACCATTAATTTACTTATGGTTAAATTCTAAGTTTTTTTTGAAAAACATGAAAATGGGCAAAAACAAAAATGTGTAATGCATTTATGACAAAGTGGGCACTTTGAAACTCATAAGGAGGTTAAAAACATGAGCACTGCCAACCACCAGAAGTTCTCTCCTGGCCTCCTCCTGACCATCACTTGATTTCTCTTTACTAAGAGTAACTGGTACTTCGACATCGGTGGTAATTATTTTCTATTTTTCTATGCATTTTACTTCTTGAATGAGAGCCCGTACATACAGTATGCCAGTTTGTCTCCCATTTTTATATTATCTAAATGATAACACGAAAAATATGGTCTTCTTATCCAATTTCCTCAAAATTAAGCTTATAAAATTCACTCATATTTTATTTGTACAACTGTGATTTTATTTTATTACTATACACCATTTTTTTGTTTGTTTGTTTTTTCTGGCATTGAGCCCACTGATGTTCTACCACTGAGTTACACCTTCAACCCTTAATATTTTTTTTTATTTTGAAATATCATCTCACTTTGTTGCTGAGGGGCTCACTAAGTTACTGGCTAAGATTGGCTTTGAACTTGTGATTCTCCTATCTCAGTCTCCAAAGTATTGGCATAAAGGCATGCACCACCATGCCTGGCTAAACTATTACATTAAGTGATTTTTTTTTAATGTTTTATAGTTTTGAAAAGTTTTAAAATGTCTTAACATTCTGCTGTTGTTAGAAATGTGGGTTTTTCCAGGCCTGGTAACTCATAACTATTTCTGGGTTTTTGTAAAAATCAAATCATAAAATGCATAAAAATGCATTATAGACCACAAATTTCTGTGTCATTGTTATATTACTTTTGCCACTATATGAGAATTCATTGAAACCATGGTAGAATGCTATAGAATACATTCAGTTTTCCCATATTTGCCTGTAAATTTTATCTAATAATGTAAAGAAACGATAAATATTTGAAACATTAAGTTGATCTTAATGGTAAGAAAAATTATTTGTACTATCAATTCTTCTGGGACATATATCTAAAACTCATCTTAGAAGCTATCCATTTTGGCTAAATAATTACTTCTCTAGGCTTAGATTCATTTTGTTGCATTTTTAAAAATTTCATGACTATCTTAATTATTATCATCTAGTCATTCTTTTATTTATTTTTATTCAGTGGGACAAATTTGTGTAAATTTTCTACAGTTTTTCTGCTAAAATTTCATTTCTAATTGTTGAGAAGGGAGCATATTGTTTCAGTTTCTGTTTGCTGAAAGGATACTCGTTTTTAAATACTGTAAATATTACAATTTCTTTTCTTTTTATGTTTCAGATGTATGAAATCTGGAAGTAAGACCTGCAATAATTTCTCATAAGGTAGGAAAGCTTTTACTTTTCTCTTTTCAGGATACCTACCCAAAACACAGAAGAGCTTCTTCTGAGATAGTTGACCTATTCAAAGTGTAAATTATGAATAAAACACTCACTCTAAGACAAGATTTTCAAGGATAATTAGATATAGGCCCTTCCCCAAACTTCCTTCAATACTACCCCAAATCACAAAACACTTGATTTTGAAGAATAAGCCTAAGCTCATGCTTTATTGATTCATTCCATCTACAGACCATAAATACTATAGTATTGCAAAGCATACAATGTACTTTCTCACTACAAAATATTTTATAAACACGTTTCCACCCAAAACCATTTAGACAGTATCCAAGAAGTACTTGAACAGCCTCATGTTAACCATTTGAGATTGTAACAGTGAGGAACATGAGTAGATAAGAGAGTGATTGCATTTTCCTGAAACTATAAATCGAGGGGTAATAAATGCAGAGGAAGATAGTGTCAGGCAGACATATTTATTTTGTTTATGTGATATTAGACACATCTTTTATTCAGATTTGAACAGCACAAGGTTAATGGGAACAAATGAGAAAACATACTCATAGAGTGGAAGATTGATATCAAATGAGAATCAGTGCATCTGAATCATGTGGGTTATTTTTGTGGAAGTCCAGAATAATTATGAATTCAGTTTAGTCAAGCCAGCAAGCTTAACTAAACATGGGCAGGTGGGGCTTTGTTGAGTGTTTTGATCAAGTTGACTGGGTTTGGCAAATAATACCAAGCATGATGTAGCTTCTGTAGTCACATAAGGACAAATTATTTCTATGTTTTTTAAAATTTGTTTTCAAAACATAGTAAATAAAATGTCATATTAACCAAGAAAAATGATTTCCCTGTTGAAAACAGAAAATAAAATTCAGAATGCTCTCAAAGTATCAAATAAAATTCCGAATGTCTCCAGTGGAAGGCTCCGAGAGAAAGCACATTTAAATAGATGTAGATTGTGTTATGAATGCTACTCATGTCCTTTAATAAACTGATCAATGGAACAGGCACTGCATATATGTGTAACAATAGGGAGATTGTTAAGAAAGAGGAACTTAATTTTGACACCACTTTATTTAAATTTAAAACTTTTAAAAAATCTCTTTATCATCCTCCACCATAAGATATTAATTTTTTTCTCAAGATAGATGGGCTAGAAATATGTGAGTAGGAGATGAAGATTTCGATCTAAATTATAATTATTTCCTACATCTGTTCTGATACATTTTGAATGGTTTGTGCTTGTAAATTAGGTGTTAATGAAATAAAAATGTTGTAACCATGTGGAACATCAGAATTGCAATTGACTGAAGAATAGTCTGTAAATTCTCTAAGGATACTCTACTGAGGCGAAAGCTCTCGGGTGCTTACCTACTATACATAAAATTATGTCTTTATCACTGTAACTGTTAAATTTAAAGTAAGGATCTAAAAAGTGCCAAAGGGAAGCATTACAGAGAGTTGCTTTTTAAGACAAGTATTTGCTTTTATTACTTTGTTTTTACTTTCTTTCTGGACCTGTCAGCTACCCACTGTACAAAATGCATGTCTCATAGCCTTCTAGGTCCACTCCACAGGGACATGGGCTATAAAATGTGCCCCCTGGTTCTTAGGAGACACCAATGATTGGCTTTGCTTGATTATCCTTATTAATCTAATCACACTCTTGGGGTTATCCTCATGAGATAAATTCTACTTTTGCTGCCTAGAGGACACTGCAGTTGTATTTTCGTTCAGCCAAAAGCCCAATTCAATAAAATTTTTATTCAAATAATATGTATGACATCAAAGGGATAAAGTGAATAAACCCAAGGTGATATCATTTTTAAGTCTTCCAGCACAGTTTAGTATTAGTTTTAGTAAATTTACATGAATTGCTGGAAAGTAGGATTTTAGGGAATATATAGTTATAACACTTATCAAAGTCCAGGTAATATTACAAGATTTTTATTTTATGCATCAAATCTGCATCTAATATTTTGTTATAAAGCATAAATAGTATTGTTATGTTACAAAAGTATCTTAACAGTTAAATGAAAATATTTCTTTAATACTTTGATTTTCTTAGTTGAAGATTTTTGACCAGGCTAAGTCTGAGATATTTATAAAATAGTTTACATATAGGTATTTTGTCAAATGAAAAGACTATTTTACCAATTATGGTTATAGATAAATTTTAATAGAACATACTAGTTTGTTTGTTTATTTATTTATGTATTTATTTATTTATTTGTTTGTTTATTTATTTATTTTTGGTGGTACTGGGGTTCCTGGAAGCCCTTCTACCTCTGGGCTACACTCCCAAACCTATTTTATATTTTTGAAACAGGGTCTCTTAAGCCAGCGCGGCTGGCTTCGAACCTGCGCGATCCTCCTGTCTCCCCTCCAAAGTGCAGGGATTACAAGCGTGCGCCACCACGCCCGGCCCGAACGTACTATTATTTGTTTATGCACAACCCTGATATAATTTTGTATGATTAGAAATTTTGAATAATACTTCTTCAACTTTAATCTGTGTTGTGGATGTATGCAGCTTTGCAAAGAAAAATGTCCTGCTCAATTAGATTAAATGAAATTCAAATATGTTCAGTGATGCATCAGCTAAGAGAAACTTGTAACTAATTCCCATCATGATTCATGAATTATTCTGTAAACAGTTTTCTCCAGTGGAGTATAGAGTTCCCAAGTATATTTCATTTCCCTATTGGATTTGCATTTATCTCTATATTCTTAATTATTTTCTTAAATCCCTTATATTTTCACATGTTTCTCCTTTTAAAGAGGCAAGAAAGTTATTGATATTTTGCGAAGTAAGAGTTCAAATAAATCTCCTGGTGAGATTCTGACATATTTTTTAACATTTTAAAATTCTTTATCGCTGTGTAATAATGAAATAAAAAAGAAAAAGTGAAGAGAATATTGATTAATAAGTTGAAGATGATCATGTGGACAAGCTACATAAATATAAATAGAGCAACACCATGGCAATATTTATTTCATTATTTTGTTTTGATACAGATAATTTCATTTTAATGATATCTATCCACCACTTAAAGCTAAACAGTAGGATTTTAAAGTATATTTTCAAAACATAGAGTATTTTTAGAAATATTGATTTATCAGATTTTTTTCTTTCAGGTTGTAGAAGACAAAGACATGCTTGTATTTATAAAAATATAGAAATAGTTGCTGGAATAATATTTAATTATAGTGTTTCTTTAAAAATATTGCTAGCAAAACATAAATACATATAAGTACTTACTTTTTGACAACTGGATTCTATAAAGCAATATAAATTCATCTATGTATTTATTTGAGGGCCTTAAGTATATAACTTAATATAGAAAAACTTTAAGGATAAATATTCTTTCTCACCTTCCATAATTTTTTCTTATCTTTTAGAAATTAAACCTAAAATTAACAGGTATTTATAAAAACAATTTATCTCTTAGTATTAATTTCATCCTTTATTGTTATATCATCCTTATATGTTATATCAAGCCCTTAAAAGCAAAATTATCCCCAATACATTTATATTTAAATTTCTCCCAAAACATATTCCTAAACATATCAAAGCAGTAAGAGAAGAAAATCTACAAGTTTTGAGGTCACAGAGGTGTAGTCCTCTCTGGTATTTGCTTTTATCAAAGTTCGTTGACCTAAAATGTAAATCAAGTTTTACTAGTTGACAGATTTCTTATTACTTGGCTTTTTCTTCCCGATATCATAATGTGGCTAATAAACCAACTTGAGAAGTTTTACTTTTTATACATTTATTGATGCAGTATAGTCTCACATCAGAACTTGGTTCATAGTGAGAGTGTCATACATGCACACAGCACTTGGCGAGCTTTTCCAGCTCCCTCCTCACTGCCTCTTCCCCATACAGAATTGAGATTGGCATTGGTATTCTTCTCACATATGTACATATGTCAATTCAATAATGTTATTTTATCTGAAAAATGACTAAAATGCTTTTGCTTTGAAATTGTTTGCTTAAGACTATATTTAAACTTAGAATCAACTTTTTACTTTTTGCCCTTGAAACCAAAGTTACTTGTTCAAGTGAAAAGAAGATTTCAAAATTCTATCAGTGTAACTATATTATTTGTTACAGTTTGAGGATATGTTATGGTTTGAGGAAACTGTCCCCGGGGGCCTCTGTTAGGGTTCTGGACACAATTTCCCTCAAAACACAAGAAAATACAGAAAACAGAAAAAAACGCGGATTCTTGTCCTGAACTAAGGATAAATACACATTAGCCTGGACTCTTGCTGAAGATTTAGAGATGTTTATTAAAAAGATAGAAATACAGAAAACAGTTAAAGCCCTGTGCCATTCAGAATTGGCTGCGGGGGTGGGGGGGGTTGAACGAATTCACCCAAGTACAAAACACATGTACCATTCTTTTTATACACATGACCTCCATCTTGTTCAAGTAATTCTAAAGTAGTAAACGTCCGTGTAAGGTGCCTCCCCTTACCCTGTAAGTTAGCTCCCCTTACTCTACTTTCCAGCCAAGGGTGTACTCTCCCGCCTAGGTGTCTTTTCAGAAATGTCATGGTTGAAAGTCAACCCTTCCTCCCATCCTAACAAGATTATCTAATTACTATGTAGATCTGTCTTTAGAAAGAGGAAGTCCTAGCTCCCCTTTCCTATGGACTTGCTAATTACTTTTAGCTAAGTGAATCTAAGTTTCAATAGCTGTTTGCTTCCTGAGCAAAACCAAGACCAAGTCTTTCACAGATTTGTCCTTCTCCCAATTTTTGAAATATCTTAATAATTAGAGCTTTCTCAAATCTTCCTAGGCCATTCCCAGTACTGGCACATTATTTATATACTTACTTCTGTAAAAGATAATTTGATTAGAAATATAGTAAAGACCTCTCATACATGGATTTATTCACTGAATTCATGCCTGTTTACTGTACTTTATTTTTAATACACTCTATAACTTCTGCAGATTAAGTATCTTTATTCTAGTTGAATAGTAGTTAGTCTGGAGAAAGACTAATCACTGGGTATAAGTTGCAGTTAGATAGGAATCAGAAATTCTGGTGTGCTATTATACAGAAAGGTGGGCTCTAGAACAATAATATACTGTATATTTGAAAGAGATAGAAGACAGGACTTACAAATGTTTCACTATGAAAATTATAAATGTTTGAGATGATCCATATTTTAATCAGATTTAAATATTATATAGTGTGTATCATAATATGTTAGCCCATTAATGTCAATCGTTTGTATATTTTTATGTGCCAGTTAAAATAAGTTTAACTTTTAAAAGGTTTATTATGTTTTCAAAGTTGATTTGAACACAACACAACTTAATAATTCATTTAAATGAATCCTTTTCGGAGGTCCATCTGAGATTTGCACTCTTAACAAAAGGTCACTAATGGTCACATAAAGGGAAAGTCACTCAACCAACAAGGTACAAAGACCAAAACGGAGGGTGATTAGGGAAAAAAGGGTGGAAATGTAGTTTAAAATTTTGATAATTCCAATTCCAAAAAGATTTGTGGGATGAGGGTGTTGGGGGGCACCCAGTGGGAAAGGCAATAGGAGTTCTGTGCATGTATTTTTCTAATACTCTGTACCCAATAAGATATAAAAATATAGCACACCTAATTAAAAAAAACAGATATTCCTCACTCAATGATTTTTCAACTTTAGGATGTGTGAGAATAATCTGCATTCAACACCAAAAAAAATGCAAAACAATAGAATCTGTACTTCCAATTCTTAGTTTGGGTCCTCTCCCTTTCTAAAAATTACATGGTAGCTTATTTACTCTTGTGATATTGGACAGTGGTGATAAACCACAGCTCCCACAAAGCCCTGTGGCCACCAGAATTCTGCCATGTGCCATGTCTCTAAGCAATTAGGTACAGGAGGTCCGGGATATTCAATGCAATTTTGACATGATATTTTCAGCTTATGAATTTATTGGGACCTCACCCCATTGTAAGTCAAGTCAAGGAGTATTTGTACATCAAACTACCACAGAAATAATTTATCTGGCATGCTGTGAGTTTTCTAAGCATTATTTATGAATGCCTCTTAAGAATATATTTATTAGATAAATAATTCACTCTGAAAGGTTCTTGAAGGACATTTTTAATTAATTGTAGCCCAATGATGGAAGTGCTACTTAATCATCATTTTACAAGTAAACATTAGACAATAGTTTAACTGCTGTTTCCAAGCAAGTTATTCTGTATATTCATGTTTTCTTTTCTTTTGTCAGTGAAATGGAAGTTTTCTTTGTGTAGTAAATTAATCTTTGAAATTTTGAAAAAATATGTTTCACAATATTTAGGGAACATTGTCTTTCTTGTGTGTTTTTAACTTTACAGAGGATACATAGTGAGTAATAGTAATTTATAAAAATAAGTGAAAATTATGACCATAGAAGCAGAATTTACTGAATTCTCATAACTTATCATGATAGTATTGGGATAGGAAAAGAGACTTTCAGAAAGAAAAATAGAACAATGAAAAGTATCTTCCCAGATACATCTTTATCTTCTAGTTTGACATGACTGTCTATAAATTTCTTAAATAGCCCCAAGGAGAATTTTTATGTACCCTAGTAACTTGTAACAGTCTTACAAGATAGAAATTTCTATGTATATTCAATTTAACTTTCTCCTTTTTCCCAACATACATTAAACATATTTCTCTTCTTAGCTCTTCCATATGGTTGAGAAATCTTTTGTCTTTCATATGGTCAAAAAAGCTTTGTGTTCTTAAAGGTAACTGATTGCTATTTCTCTAACCCATTTAAACATTAAATGTTTTTATCTGTCTAATACTAATGTTTCAGTTACTGATTACTACTTCTCTCTCTCAGTATTTATTAGCTTAAATAAAGCTTTCTCACAGGTTTAGAGATATTAAAAAATATTTCCTACAACTTCAGTCCTTGCTTATCTACTTGGAAACCATTCAAACAGAAAGCACAAATGGGGATACAGGAGGTTTATTTTAAGAAGTGAAGGTACCGTATGAAAAAGGCCAGGAAGAGAGGGGAAAGGTACGCTCCAGGGGAAAGAGTTTGGAATGGGCCATTCTCAGTAATGGAAAGGAGTCCTGGGGCAATGGGGATACAGTCCAAGGATGGGGTCTGGAGTGGTCCATTTCAGAAAAATAAAAATGGTATGGAGAGTTCACATGTGGGGTTTTATAGTCTTCTGGACACCTCTTTCTATACATATTAGATTTGGGTTATTGTCTAGCATTTTCTTGTCGCACTTTAGGGAGCCTTTATTGTTTCTCTTCCTCCTTTCCACAGGGGAGGAGGGTCAAAATAAATCATTTCATACCCAGTCCATCCCAGCTGAACCCCTCTGCTAATGTCTCTCTAGCTATCTAACAAGATTATATAAGACCTTATTTAAATTCTAGAAAATTATGGGGAAGGGAGCTCAAACTACAAGCAGGTTACATTCCTAGTATTTATAACAGTCTTATTAGATGCGTAAGCTGAATAATAAATGTGTCATTTTCCAGATTATAAAGCAAAATATTTGTCATATTACACTGTGAAATATTTTATATTACAACTAATACTTCTTATAAAAACGTACGACTTTGTCTCTTAAGCACTCGATAAGAGATTGAGCATTTATTTATGTATTCATGTATTTACTTAATTGTTTATCCTGGTACTAGTAAGTAAGCTCAGGGACATTCTTTTATTTATTTTTATTTATATTTTATTTTTTTGTGGTTGTACTGGGTGTGGAACCCAGAGGCTTTCTACCTCCAAGCTATACTCCCAGACCTATTTTATATTTTATATTTTATTTGGAAACAGGGTCTCACTAAGATGCGGAGAGCCTCACTAAGTAGCTAAGGCTGGCTTCAAATCTGTGAGATCCTACTCTCTCAGCCTCCCAAGTGCGGGGATTATAAGCGTGTGCCACCATGCCTGCCTGGCAAATTAAGGGAGATTATATCTCTGATCCATTCACCCAGCCCTATTTTAATGTTGTTGTTGTTTTTTAAAACAAAAACAAAAAACAGATTCTTGCTAATTTGCTGAGGGTCTGGCTAAAGTGCTGAGACTGACCTCCATCCTGGGATCTGCTAGCTTCCCAGGTACTTGGATTACAGGCATGTTACACCACACCCTACTCTGATTTATTTATTTGTTTATTTAATTATTTATTTAATGAATCATCTGTATCATACACAGTCTGAAATTCTAGAAGTTTTCATTAAAAATCAGTTAAATATATTGAGTATATTAGTCTACTTTCTGTTGCTAATAGCACAATGTCACAGACTGGGAGAAGTCTAACAAAAAAAAATCATATTTAGATTATAGTTCTTCAGGTCAAGGGCATCAGCTCAACTCTCTTGAGAACTACAGATTGGATTGCATACAATGCCAAGAGCACACTCAGATGTTAAGGATCACTAGACAAGAAGCCAAAGAGAGATTCAAGGACCAGGCTCTAGACTTACAGCAACTTTCCTTGCTGTCCTGAAACCTAACTCTGAGGTCTTTGGAGAACTACCTAAATCCTGTCTGAGGTCAGTCCTCCAGCGATTGCAGAACCTATGCTTATGCTCCACCTTGAACACATCCTGCCATCTCTGCACCGCGAGGCTAGTATGTCTGGAAAACTAGAGATTATACCAAAGTTCTTTATACTTTGGTCTCTAAAGTACCTGAAACTGTTGCAAACATCAGTTCACATGTAACTTTCTTTAATGCCTCCTCAAGTTGGAGCCTTCCATGGTGTTTTTAGAAGTGTCTGTGACAGAACCACTTGTTTCTTTCAAGGATAATTGTTTAGCACCACACCTGCTTAAAAATAAAACAGCAAATTAGACTCTTCTTTCTCTTACATCACAAGGCAGTTCAGTAAAACAGGTAAGCAGGTTTCCATTAGCAGGGGTGACATTTTTCTGTTTAGGCTATTTTAACACAATAATAGAAGTGCTAATTGCCAAAGTGACCTCAAACTGGAAGCCTTCCACATATTCAATGGCTTCATTTTTGCATCTTTATCTAAGCCTTGGGTCAAATGGCCTAAAGCTGAATCTGCCAACAAACTGTTATTTTGCATTTTAGCCTATTGAACAGGAGAGAAGTGTCCATGGGGAGGAGTGCTATGGAAATGCTCTCAAAGCTGTCAGTCCTGTGTGCTTATTGACTGTTAAGAGGTGCCTTATGCTTTTAAAAGTAAATGTGTTTGTACTGCATAGAGCTTCTCAGTTTTCTTATTCCAAAAGTGGTTTTCAGTATTTGAAATTTTATAAAAATTTAATATTTTTCAACATTTTTTAAAATCTGCCACATTTATTTTGTACTTCCTCTTCCTTTTAGTCACAGATGGAGAAAAGATTGTGTCACCTGGTAATTTTTCAGCCAAGATATTTTCAGCCATATCACAATGGACAGGGTAATTTCTTAGATTTTATGAGTTTAATAGTTCAACCTCAGTTAGTGTTTGGAAAATAGAAAGGGTATTCAAATTGCTTCCATAAACTCAAACAATATTTCTTATTATATGTCAGCTTTGAGACTATTTTCTGTAACGTATTAGAAGTAAGGGTGCACTTACAATTAAACTTTATTGTCATTCAGTGTTTTCTTAATACATGTGAACAAAAATAATATGAAGGTTTTTTTTTACTTTATTTCACACTTAAATTTTGATTCCTGTGGTAATGGATGTTCCTTAGCAGTTTGATTCTGCTGAGCATGATATCTGATCCTTTGCGCAAGACTTCTTTACATTGTTCTAGCCCTTTAGTCCCTCTTGGAATGAGTCACATTTACAATGTTAATCTATGGCAACAATTTGGGCTTGAGTCTGCACACACACACACACACACACACACACACACACACACACACATACACACACACACGTGCGTGCGCACAACTTCTAGTCTTGGTAGATTTAATTACAATTGAGATTTTGCAGATATCAAAATCAAGTCCACTTAAAATCAAGCATAGAAAGTTTTGAATCTGTATATATAAAATCAAACCAAACCAAATCAAAAAGTACCCATTTCTTATCATTTTGCAAAGAGAAATATAGCTGTGTGTGTGTGTGTGTGTGTGTGTGTGTGTGAGAGAGAGAGAGAGAGAGAGAGAGAGAGAGAGAGAGAGAGAGAGAGGTTGTTACAACTATTTCAGCTACTCCCCAGGCTGCTGCAGTGGTTGTGGTTGGGTAAAGGTACTCCAAGTCATCCTACTAATTTAGCTAGCCCCAGCTTCTTTAACTACCTTTCCTTTCTGGCCAGGTGCCTCTGGTCAGGTCCCTTCTGTTTGCCTAGCTATTTCACTTAGACCAGATATCAGAAATGACTATGTTTCTTCAAGTGTCCACAAAGTACATATTCCATCTCCCTACAAACCCAGTGACTGACTGAACCAGCCAGCAGTTACTCCTTACAAATTCAATATTTCTAGTCCTCAAGGCAGCTAGTCTCATGTCCTAAACTCTACTCCTTATAACCATCATATCTCACCTGTTACTGTGTCTATCTCATCTTCTCTTTGAATGCCGAAGTACAAGAGCTGGCTTCTTTCTTAGTTGTTCCTGAATTTACACTATTCAAGTCCCGATTGCCTTTTCTACTTTCAAAACTATAGTTATAGCTGGATGTGATGGGGCACACCTATAATCCCAGTACTTGGGAGGCTGAGATGGGAGAATCGCTGGTTGCAGAATAGCTTCAGCAACTTAGTGAAGCCCCCAACAACTTCCTGAAACCTTGTTTATAAACAAAACAAAGCAAAAAAAAAAATCTGTGGTTACCTCTCCTACCAGTGAAGAAAAGCATTAGCATTAGAACCCTATTTCTATCTACAATCATGCTTAGGACCACAAAAATTTTAAAGTCCATTTAAAAAAATGATACTGTTCTCATAGGGAATCTTATTCTTCTGACTTCTGATTTTTTTTTTTTCCCCAAGTTAGGGTAAAAAGATGGAACACAATTGGAAAATCAGTCATGTAAGCCATAGTTCAAAGTTTAGCCTCCAAATAAAGAACAGTTTTATCATTTTTCAATGATTGGGATTAAAAGAAGAATACATCTAGACATGTGCAAAATATATTAAAACTTTATTGTTTTTAAATGAAGATGTATGGAGAAAAATCAGGCTCATGAGTTTTTATATGGCTTAATAACAGTGGAGCTGGATTAGTAGATGCCCTTTGAGCCCCAAAGCCTAAACATTTACTATCTGTCACTCTAAAGAACAATGTTGTCAGATATTAATGTAGAAAAGAGGTCCTTAGAGTTGTTCATCCTAAGGAATTATGGTGCAGTTTGAGATAGACAACAAAATACAACTATATTGAATATTAAGTAACTTAAAATGTTTGAAGGAAAATAATGTATTAATTATTAAGCACATGCAAATATTATAGTGCCAAAGGCTTAAGAAACATCTGTGGGAACTTAACTTTCTGGAAAACATATAGATAGATGGATGGATAGATAGATTCTTATTTAGAGGAGAAAGCACTGATACTACAATTTTACCAGTAGCGTACTTATTTCAGTTCAGTGAACACCAGTATTATGAAGAAACATAATTTCAAAATTCTGAACCAGGGTTTCCTGATATTGACCTTTAACCAATCTCCCAACCTAGCTATAACAAGAAAAGATTCCACATCAATTCTCCCATCATGTCTATCTTTCCTATGACTCAGAGATCAGATATACTTTGTGTTCATCTATACCCTCTTTAAAACATTGCTTGGTGAGTTTATGAAAGGAAGAAGACCAAAGTGAAATATGTTAGAATTTAATCTATATAACACATCCAGACAAATTTTATTGAGATAAAGTTTCAGGTGATTTCTAAAGAATAGAAGGCATTTTGGCAGGTGGAAATTGAAATAGGAATAATATTTCAGGTGCATGGCACTGCCTAAATAAAATCTATGTGGGATTATATGGATATATTTGAGAAATATAAATACCCTTGAATGATTAAAAGAAATGGTACACGTATAAAACTTAGTTTGTGAGCTAAATTTCCAAACATAAATGGAATGATAACATTAAGTATAAATATAGTTTGGCAAAGGAGTGGAGAACCTCTTAGACTTTTAGGAAGAAAAGTGATATGATCATGTCTGTACTTTAAAATTACAGCCAATAAAATAGCATGCACAGAACCAGGGCTTGGACCACAGATTCACAAAGTGGTCAGTGTTGCTGTGTGTGTGTGTGTGTGTGTGTGTGTGTGTGTGTGTGTGTGCGCGCGCGCGCACGCATGCAGGTGCAAGTGGATTGAAATAGAGATACATAAGGGAAAGCAAATTTGTCCCTGTTTTTTTTTTTTTTTTTTTTTTCTATTTATTTGCTTAAAGAAGATAGACTTCTAAGAAGGCACTGAGTATTTTTATTTTTTAATTTCTGAAAAGGGGTTGGTTAGCCAAATAAGTTTGAGAATCTTTATATAATGTAACCCTCTGAGATAGTGAAGAAAATATTACACTTTAATGTTGTGCCCATTTTTAAGATGCAATATTAAAATAATCAGCTTTTGCCCGGCGTGGTGGCGCACGCTTGTAATCCCTGCACTTGGGAGACAGAGAAAGGAGGATTGCATAGGTTCGAAGCCAGCTGTGCTGGCTTAAAAGACCCTGTTTCCAAATAAAAAATATATAAAATGGGTCTGGGAGTGTAGCCCGGAGGTAGAAAGGCTGCCAGGAAACCCAGTCCCGCAAAAAATAAAAAAATATATATAAAAAAATAAAATAAATAAAATAATCAGCAAGGCATGGTAGAGCATGTTTGTCATCCCCATGCTTGGGAGGCTGAGATGGGAGGATTGAGTAGGTTTGAAGCCAGCCTCAGCTACTTAGTGAGGTTCTCAGCAGCTTAGTGATACCCTGTTTTCAAATAAAATATAAAATAGGTCTGGGAGTATAACCTGGAGGTAGAAAGTCCCTGGGTTCCACACCCAGTACTCTTCCACACACACACAAAAATAAATCTGTGAGTTGATCAGGCTCAGCCATTTGGTCCATGTGAGGCATGTTTGGCCAGTGTACCAGTATTGGGAATGGCCTAGGGAGATTTGAGAAAGCTCTGATTATTAATATATTTCAAAAATTGGTGAAAGGACTTGGTTTCTGCCAAAAAAAAAAAAAAAGCAAGCAACTATCCCAATGTAAATTAACCTAGCTAAATGTAATTAGCATGTCTATAGGAGAGGAGAACTAGGACTTCCTCATCCTCATTCTAAAGACAGGTTTACATAATTGGATAATCTAGCTAGGGTGTGAGGAGGGGATCAACCTTCAACCTTCTGAAACACACCTTGGCTGGGGAGGAATCTTACAGGGTCCTTTACCCCATCAGAATTATGTCAGAATTACATGAACAAGATGGAGGTCATGTGTATAAAAAGTCTATTCTGTGGTTTGTATTTCGGTAATTTCGTTCTAAGCACCCCTTCGTGTTAGGTAACATGAGGCTGTAACTGTCTTCTGTATTCTATCTTTTTAACGAACTTCTTTAAATCTTCAGCAAGAGTCTGGGCTATTGCATATTTATTCTTATCTTTTTGTGGTTTGAGAGAAATTGTCTCCGGGACCCTAACAGGGATCTCTGGGGATAGTTTCCCGAACCATAACATCTTCTCAAACCATAGCAGTCAGTGTCATATATGGTCAGTAAACCATGAGTAGAAACATGTGGAGATGTCTTCAAAGATGGGAAGGATGGTGTACCCATCAACCCTTTGACCTTCATTTATCGCTATTTGTGTCTCCCCAGGTAGTAGAACCTTACATTATATCATTCAGTTTTCACTAAGTGTAACCACAAAGTGAATGAATGTCTTAACCAAGAAAATATTGAGGATCCTTCTAATAACACAGACACAAGCAACCAACAAGAAAGGACAGTGAAGCCACCACTTTAATTATGAACTGTTTGCCCTCATTATGTTGGTGACTATAATCATTGTTATAATAATGTTGTAATTATTGTTATGGTCACCAACATAATGAGGGAAAACAATTATGATTAATCTGTCTAAAGCTGGCCACAATCCATTATTAATAAGAAAATGTGCTATATATGTAAATATTCATTATTAATAGTAATATAAATTAGTAACCTTGTTTAGGAGGAGATTTAAAATATAGTTTTATTGCCAGGCATAGTGGTGCATGATTGTAATCCCTGCTCTTGGGAGGCGGAGACAGGAGGACAGCGCTGGTTCGAAGCCAGCCTCACTGGCTTAAGAGACCCTGTTTCAAAAAAAATATATATAAAATGGGTCTGGGAGTGTAGCCCGGAGGTAGAAGGGTTTCCAGGAACCCCAGTATCACAAGGAAAAAAATATATATATATGTAGATATATAGATAGATATATAGATAGATAGATAGATAGATAGATAGTTTTAGCTACTGAAATATTTTATTTTATTAAAATCTCATTCTTTTTTTTTCTGTGGTACTGGGGATGGAACACAGGGCCATTCTACCTCTGAGCCACAGCCCCAGACCTATTTTATAGTCTTTATTTTGAAAAAGGGTCTCACTGAGTTGCAAAGAGCCTCACTAAGAAGCTGATGCCAACATTGAACCAAGATCCTTCTGTCTCAGTCTCCCAAATGCTGGAATTACAAGCATGCACCACCACGCCCAGCTCTAAAATATTACTCTTTAAATACATTTATTGAATTAGGTTCTTTTACCAAGTAAGAAATTCATTAGCCTAGCAATGCAGTAGACACAATGCTGTAAATAAATACTGCTACATCTATTAGGGGCCATCATCACATGTATTCTGGTGTTAGGTGTGAGCAGTTATCAAATTTTGGAAGGTCTTAATGCAGGGATGATAGAGCTTCAGGAAGTGATCTAAAATGCATAGAGAATTGAAATTCAACTGGCTTCATCATGACCTGGGATTATGACAGTTACTAAAGGAAAGGAAACAGCAGTCACAGAAAGTACTGTGAGATGACATGGACAAGATGGAGAAGTCAGAGCTCACCTTGTTGCTTAATGCTTGAGTGACAGACCCTGGGAATATGTGCAGGAACATCATGAGAGGAGGAGGAGGCAGAGGAGTGGGTTTTAGAGTGGGCTCTTTTGCCTCCCGCTCCCCTTCTCCCTCTCCCTCTCCTCCCTCTCTTTCCCTCTCCCCTCCTCCCTCCCTCTCTATTCTCTCTCTCTCTCTCTCTCTCTCTCTCTCTCTCTCTCTCTCTCTCTCTCTCTCCATATATATACACACACATATATATATATTATATATATATGTGTGTGTATATATATACACATGCATCTATACATACATCTATATACATATATCTATGTCTGTATCTATATAGATATATAGATACATTTTTGGTATCTATTCATCTGTTTATAGATACCCAGGTTTGTTCCATAATCTGTTATTATTTATTATATTTCTATAAACACAGGTATGTATGTATCACTGTATTACTCTAATTGTAATTCTTTAGGAAAGATACCAAGGAATAGCATATCTGGATCATATGATGATTCCATTCTGGTCTTCCAGTGGACCTCCATACTGGTCTCCACAGTGAACATACTAATTTATGTTTCTTTTTTCTTTTTTTTTTTTTTTCTTTTGCGGGTCTTGGGATGGAACCCAGGGGAATTTGAACTCCAAGCTACACCCCCCTGCCCTATTTTTTTATTCTTTATGTTGAAACAGGGTCTCAATAAGTTGAGGAGGGCCTCACTAAGTAGCTGAGGCTATCCACGAACCGGGATTCTCTGGTCACAGTCTCCCAAATGCTGGGATTATAAGCATGCGCCACCATGCCCAGCTACTTTTTCCTTTTTTTCTTTTTTTTTTTTTTTTTTTTTTTTTTTTTTTTTGGTGGTACTGAGGTTCCTGGAAACCCTTCTATCTCCGGGCTATACTACCAGACCTATTTTATACTTTTTATTTGGAAACAGGAACCTGCACCATCCTCCTGTCTCTGCCTCCCAAGCAGGGAGATAACAAGCGTGCACCACCACTCCTGGCAACATACTAACAGTATGTCGTATGAGAGTCTGTGTCTCCCCACATCCTCACCAGCATTTGTTATTGTTTCTATTCTTGATGTTTGTTATTGTAACTGGAGTTAGAATAGGTGTATTTCCAGTGTAGTTTTGATTTGGTCTGTGTACTTCTATACACAGACCCTGGCCTTCTAGAGTGTATTTTTATTTTATCCCAGAATAAATTTGCTACGTTTATTTTTGTAAGTCATCTAGAAGCAATCATGCAAATATTTTGTGTAAATACATAAATAATATTGGTATCTTTAGAGATCCAAATACACATGTGCATATTCATATAATTCCTAGAATCTTTTTATAACTCGTACAATTTTATAAATGATATTATATCCTATATTGACCTTTTGTAGACAAGATATAAGCAATGTGTGCAACCCAAATCTCAAATTTTCAAAAAAATTAATTTTTTTGAAAACAAGAAAAAAATTCTTTTCTTATTAAAAGCAACATAGTCAACCATGGAAAATTTTTAGAAAAATGTAAGTAGAAAACAGCCAGATCACTCACTAACATACTGATGTAATTATTTTTGTTCATATGTACTTGAAGATACTTGTAATTCTAAGTTGAACATTTTTGATGTGATCATGACAGCCTTATTGAACCTTCAAGCTTTTTCACCCACAAATACTTATTCAGGATTTTGTGGTAATTCACATTTATCATTTTTCCAAAGTTTTTTTTGTTTAACTCGGTTGGCTTTAATCTTTAAAATTTATAATTACAATAACAATAAACCTTTCATAAAAGTTTTAAGGACTTCAGAATTAAAATCTTGGTAAGAATAGCTTAAAGGCAGTGCTGAGTGAACAACCGGTGCACATTACTGGGTGTGCCTTAGGTATATTAAATCAGAAAGAGCACATTATTTTTTTTTACTATATATCATTCTTTTTAAAAACACTTTTATTGGTTCATTGTAATTCTACATCATATTGAGTTTCAAAGTGACATATGAATACATGCACATAACACTTGGTCTATTTCCCTCAGTACCCCATCCCGCACCCCTTCCTCCCTCCCATACATATTAGTGAAATTGGTAATGATACCTTCATGTATAGACATCACCTTGTTTGAGCTGTACCCTTCCTCAATCCTCACTTCCTCCTTCCCCTCCTACCATTTTCTTGGTTTATCTCTTCTGGTGACTGAGTCTCTTCTCTCTTCTATTTTTCCAGCTTCCATATATGAAAGAAAATATATGACTCTTGACCTTTTGTGACTGCCTCATCTGGAGAGAGACATTTTTAAATAAAATATTGATATCCACTGTATGTCATGAGTTACTTTTATTTAGACACTTGTTCTTATAATTTATGTTACTTTAGAAATACAACCTGAACATAAATAGCATATCTAGTTAAAGTACATTTTATACAAAGAGGTCTACCCTCTTCTATACATGTATGTATCTGTAAAATTTCCTCAAAACATTTTTCATAGTAAATTTTGGGAACCACTTATTTTTAAACATGCAGTATTTTACATTGAATCACTCTATATAATTTTCTTGAAGAACTTGTAGGATAAATGACCAATGATAACCTGCAACTAACTTTGTTTTATTCCTGCCTCATATATACAGTATTGATATTCTACTAGATAAATTTCTAAGTGTCTTAGTTTATTTATCTTCAATTAGACATTGTGGCTAACATGTTTAGTTAGGACATTTATATATCGAGTATCTGTATATCTTATCCTATGAAAATTTACAATATAAATATTGCATGAATGGGTTATCTCTAATAGAATTCAATAGAAACCATTTCTGTTTATGAGCTTAAGATGACATAATTTAAACTAAGCAGTAATTCGATAATGGTAGAGACATCAAAGAATATAATGTATTAATAACATAGACAAGCATAATGTCACACAAAGGAGTTACAGCTCCTACCATAGGTGGTACACAAGGTGTACTGGGAAAAAAAAACAATAAGTAGAATAAGAGAACGTGTGCATCATGTAAACTCTCATTGGTCCATCACTTAGTCCAGGAATGGTGGGTGTGCATTATGGCCAATGGGCTTGTAGATAGAGGCCTTACCCATGTGATGGTTTATACACTCAGAGGTCAGGGACAGTTGGAATGGCCTTGTTACAAAAAAAAGGGAGCTTCTGAAACCTAGTGGCTGGCATTAGCCATCCTGTTCTGTTGAGATCACTTAGATCTCCTGAGCTGAGTCTTTAGTAAAACAAGGAAATGGGAAGGAATAGGTATCCAGGGCCATCCAGTTTTATTTCTCTTCTAGTAATATCACAGTGAGCTTTCTTTTCTTTTCTTCTTCTTCTTATGATTTTGGTTGTACTAAGGATGGAACCCAGAGACATTCAACTTTTGGGCTATACCTTCAGTCTTTTTTTCACAAAGTTTCTGAGGATGGCCTTGGACCTGCAATCCTCCTGTCTCAGTCTCCCAAGTACTGGAATTATAGGCCTAGATCACCATATCTGGCACTTTCTTTTTGTAATAAAAATTATTACTTATCTATGGTCAGTAATAATATCATTGTGTTAATACTTTAAGTAGAAATGCTATAAAGAAAAATATTAAGCTAATATGGCTTGGAACAAGATATTCCAGTCTCTTATTGACCATCTTATTTATTTATTTATTTATTATTTATTTATTTATTTATTTATTTTTGGTGGTACTGGGAGGTGGAACCCAGAGTCTACTTCTGGGTTATAATCCCTCTGGACTATACTCCCAGACCTATTTTATACTTTATTTGGAAACAGGGTCTCACTAAGTTGCCGAGAGTCTCACTCAGTAGCTGAGGCTGGCTTCGAACCTGTGCAATCCTTCAGTCTCAGGCTCCCAAGAGTTGGTATTACAAGTATGCGCCACCACTCCCAGCTGACCATTTTATTAAGATGCGTGGCTTCAGCTGTGTATAGTCTTTAAAAGTAGCATTAAAAATCAGAAGCAAATATATGTATTGAAATATTTAGTAAATTCACTGCTGTTTTCTCTTCCTTGACTGAAGTCAGGACCCTGGTTTCTTTGTGGCTTTTAACTGTGCTGTATGAACCTGAAGAACTAAAATTGTTTTCTGTTGATTACCAGGGCCACTCTCCAAGTAATGATGTAGGTGAGAGCTTTTGCAAGTTGAGAGTAACATAAAAATTGGAGAATAATCTCAATATCTAAGAAACACTTTTATTGTCAAATTGTTCAAGACCTTCCTGAAACATTTTTTGATCTAACCACCACAGACAGAATTCTCAAAACTACCCTGTTAACCTACCTCACCCTTCTGATAGTTTAACTATTTCTTTGTTCCAGATTTTCATACAGCAACTCAAATACCATTCTTTAACATGCCCCTGTTAATTAAACTCTGCCATCCGAACATGTAAATAGTTATTCATAACAAACTTCTTATTTTTCTGCTACGTTACTTATACACCCAATCAAATGTACAAAAAATTCATTACTATAGTATATGTTATTGTCATTTTAGTAACTGAACTACATTTTTTTTTTTTTTTTGGTGGTACTGGGTTTCCTGGAAACCCTTCTACCTCCAGGCTACGCTGCCTGACCTATTTTATACGTTTTATTTGGAAACAGGGTCTCTTAAGCCAGAGAGGCTGGCTTAGAACCTGCTTGATCTGTGATCCTCCTGTCTCCACTTTCCAAGTTTGGGGATCACAAGCTGCTCCATCACGCCCTGCCTTGAACTGACTTTTTAAAGGTAGTCTTTACAGGGGGGAATCTGGGGAAGGAGTGAATTCCTAGTCTTATTCAAACCAGATTGTCGCTGGTAACTCAGGGTCTTGTCTTTTTTTTCTTCCCCTGCGTAATTCTCAAGGTAAACTCCATATTTCTGTTTCATCTATATTGGAAGAGGATGGTTTTACAAATTAGTCAGAAAATTTGAGGATATTAGCCATGTTGGCATTAGGCAGCTGTCATCTGTTCAAGATGTCAAGCACTAAAAATTCTTTATTGCTATCACCTTTGTAATCCTACACACCATTAAAAGTCACAAATCATTACTTACAGTCTGACTGTAATATCTCATTATGTCTGAACTCTTCCCACCTAATCTATAGACTACAGAAAACAGGATAAGTTTTTTTTTTCTCCTCATATTTATCATTTACAATTTTATGGTATTGCCATAGAACAACACACATGTCAGTGGTTGTCTCCTGGCCTGATGGAACCATCTCTAAGATTTTAGAATGCAGCTGGCACTCTTACCTTCCTTCACCATCACTTGGAAGGAAAGAGAAGGGGCCCTTTGCATGGAATGAAAAGAGCAATTCCATTCATGAAAGAAATGTCTTTTGTCTATCATGGCTTGGAATCAGACTGGAAGAGTATACCCTCACCACATGAAACAGTAAAAAGAGAAAACACTGAGGAGAAGGGACTGGAGATTACTGGTCTTGAAAGTTTTAAGAGGAGGTAGGCACAAGCTGTGCTAGAAGACTACGTGACATGCGATATAGCTTCATCAGAGATGTAGGCAGCTGTGTGCACAGAACAAATAATACCCATTTCTCCATCACTATAGCTGGTAGCATTGAGGTGGGTAAATGTCCTGGCAGAAAACACAGAAGCCCAAAGGCAGGTGCAGGCTCACCTGGTCACCATTCTGTTAGCCCCATCTCTGTAACAGAGATATTCTGCTTGCCTGTGGGAATGGTTTCCTTGCTGGGCTGTCTGCTTGAAACCGAGGCCCATATGGCATTTGGGGATGATTGTATTGGTTTGAATTTTGAATTTCTTTGGGACTTCATAGGGATGTGGTTAAGAAAGTGCCCAAAAGTAGATAACTAAATTATAGGTTCAGAGTCTAGACTCAGGACTTCCTCATCCTCTTCCCTTTCCAACCTACCTGGATGGAACTGCTGGCCCCTGCCTGTCCAAGGCTTGACAAGGGAAATATGTCCCACCAAATTCCCCCCAAAAAGGAAAAAAACAACAATCACCAGCAACAAAATGCATTCCACAGGTCCCCAGAACACAGGCACTCAGAAAAGTCCTCCTCCACAAGTGTCACTGAAGAATATTGTACTACCCTTTCTCACACCTTAGAAAGGATTTTCAGATTTAAAAGCTTATAAGATTCCAAAAAAAAAAGTCCATGTCCCCACTGTGAATTCTTACATGCCAACAAGGCTTGTTCTGTATGTAAAGCAATCAACATAGTATGTACTTTTCAAATTCTAAATATGAGTAGTTATGCAAAATTAATCTGTAAAACCTATTTGAAAAAATAAGTTCAAATGAAATTGGAAAAAAATGTAGGCAAACCCAAATATTTTGAAATCTATTTAGTTTACTCAGAAAAACACAAACAATGTTGAATATGAGTAATGACCATCAGTATTTAAATTTAAAAATAGAAATAGCAATATAAGCCAATTATTTTGTGGCAGTGCTAGGGATTGAGCACACATGCTAGGCAAGCAGTTTGCCACTGAAGTATACTTCCAGCCTAGCATATTATTTTAAAAGATGGCAATATTAGCTTAGAAAATAGCATAGTTTTTCTTTATTTAAATTCAGTACAATGAAAATAAGCAGAAAAAGACAAAGAAAAGAAAAAGACAAAGACAATAAAAAAAGAGTTGAGTGGGGTGGGGGACAAGAGCTCTGTTATTTCTTTTTAAGTTTTGTAGTATAAATTCAACTTCTACAAAAACAATATACTCATGACAGTGAATGCAGACAGCAGTGTTTGGAGTCTTGTGTGTGGGGAGCAGATAGGATTATAGGCTGGTTATTTCCCTGGGCAAATATCTAAGACTCCATCTTCTCCATGCCAAGCCAGTAGTAATAGTCACTAATTCATCTGTATATTTTCGGACTTACTTATAATAAAACTTTAGCACATTGTCCGACATATAATAAACACCGAACACGTGCTCAACCCCTTTGTGATTGTTAGCAGATTAATAGAAGTAAAAGAGTAATGGTGACTACAGTAATAGTAGGAAATAAGATGATTTAAATTATTTAGCATTAACTGCAGATGAGAGATATAATCAAGTTGGCAAATTACAGTCTACTGCAAGGTGTATGCATGCTTACTTGCTGATGGATTCTTTACTTTTCTTTATGACTTTTCCTCTCAAATGGATCTGGTTCAATTAATGAATCATAATCTTGACTCTATTTTCCTTTTAACCCTAAGTACTCCTTAGGCTGCCACTGACACAACCCACTGATACCCCAGAATTCTTTTTAATAGAATTTATAGCTGGGCTCATGTATTCAGTCTTAGGAGGGGGATAACAGAAAAGAATCATACCAATCTGTATCTCTGACATCACTTAGTTTCAACATAAGTTCATGTTCCATGTGCATTTTATCCCTCAGCCACATTTCTTTGGCTAATATTGATTAATGTAAAGTAATTTTAAATAAAACTTTAAGTAAAAAGCACAATACCGTAAGAGGCAATTGAAGTAATGTAATTGTTTCTTTTATTGCAAATTTTCTTTTAAACCCCCCCAATTATGATCTTCATTGACAATATAATCAGGACTTAATGCTGAGTTGCTGTTAATTTTTAATGCTGCTTATGTTGTTTAATACAGTGTATAATTTGGCACTGAATCTTTTAGTAGAACTAAGCTTTGACATCCTCTACACTCATTCACTCAAAACTAATATCTTCAAGCAATTAACACCTCTTTACCACAAACCCACCTGCATGTCAATATAAAATGTATATTCCAGAATAGAGTGTTAAATATCTTAGAATATTTATACATGGAAAGTCACTTTTCTAAAGATGAGTCATTGGAAATATAATAAAATTTTATCTCAGGCTTAAGTTTTATAAAGTATTATGGCTAGAACTAACAACTTCTAAGATTAATTTCCACTCTAGGATTCTTCTGTTAATAAATTATCTTTCTGGCATCTGCTATAAATGAAACTGTTTACAATAATAATATATCCTTTCAGAAAAAAATATAATATCATTTGGGTATGATAGTGGTTCACTTATTTCTCAGGGGAGTTTTTACCCACATGGCACTTCAGCACCAGATTTCTTGTGATTTTTCACTCTGAGCAAAGGATAGATTTTCAAGGCTTAGCTTATTAAGACCAACAAATGTTTACAAATGGGTGTGCAGCTCACATTCCCTTAGGAATATGTGGGCGCCTGCCTAGTGTGGATTTCAAATACCGATTGAGAATCCTAATTGGGGTGTAGCTACATTTTCATGAATATTCAACAACTCCATAAAAAGAAATAACTTGAGACATATATCAGTTATAAGAAAGTTGATAAACTCTTTCAGTAAGGATGATATTTTCAGGGAACAGATTCAGGTATGAGAGAAATGTCATTTGTTTTTTTCCCTTTAATTCAAGTAAATCATTTTATGTGATAGTCGAAAATTTAATGTAGTACAGGATCCAGATTTTTCCGATCATTTCAGGTATCAGCTTCACTGTACCCTGTTTTCATCTTTTCTACTCTGTTATTTCCTCCTGGGATGGCATCTAAGGCTCAGGGCTTTTTGCATTAGGAGGTTAGCATGGCTTGCACAATGCCACCACCTGGGCAAAGCCCCCAGCACCACTTTTTCTTCTGTGATGTGACTCACTCACACAGTCCTTATCATCTGTGACATTAAAGGTAGATTCTGCTGCCAAGAAATCCGCGTTCTCACTCGGTCACTAAGCTCTGCTATTCACTCTAGTCTCTAGTCTACTCTAGCACTGGATGCTAAGTTTCCTTGTTGCATATTAGGATATACTTGATATATATATATATATATATATATATATATATGATTATATATATATATATAATCATCATGCTGTTCACTGGCACACAGGAAACAACATGGACAGTTCACTGCGACATGTATGTTGGAATGTATGTTGCAAAAGTCTCTTTGGAGCCTCTCTCTCTCTCTCTCTCTCTGTGTGTGTGTGTGTGTGTGTGTGTGTGTGTGTGTGTGTGTGTGTTACTGAGGATTGAACTCAGGGCATTTTACCTCCAAAAGTGCTACAGCCCCAGCACTTTTTCTGGTTTTGTTTTGAAATAGGGTCTTGCTAGGTGACTGAGTTTTACTCTTTATATGAGGCTTCCTCGAACCTGCAATACTCTTGTCTTGGCCTCCGAAGTACTGGGATTATAGATGTGTAACCATCATGCCAGGCTTCTTTGGACTCTTTAGATGACATTTCTCTTCTCTCTTTCCTATCTTGTGTGCAAAGACAATTCTGAGGATACTTTGCAAGACAAAAGGTATAACATAGCTTTCCTCTACTCTTAAACTCTCCTGTCTGGGAATTTTACCTTGTTTCCCACCTGACCCTGGATTTCCTCTGGAATTCAGCTCTTCTCATCAATGTCTAAGTTTGTTTTCTGCTCCAATTCCACTCCCTCTCTACATTGTAGGAGATGTTTTTTGGTTCAGATATAAGATGACTGTGTCAAGCAGGGTAAGAGAAAATACCAAGGAAGACAAAAACAAGTTTGTCAATGCCTCCCTATATCACACCGCCACATGCCTTTGAAAATTGTGCTCAGAACTAGTATTCTGGACGGGTGTTCAACTCTGATTGAATGTTTTGATTAGAAATTGCTCTACAGACCATCACTGAATGGAAATTTTGATTTGAACATGAATGTACTGCATTCACATGAAGTTAATAACTGAATTCTCCCTTCAGTCACAAGTTTTAAGGTCATCAAATGTCATGAGAATTGGAAGCTAAGAAAGTGAAGCCAGAAAAGAATTAATGGAGAAAGGAATGCTGGGATGCTCTGTCTCATATCATTGAACACCTGTATCTTCAGGCTCAGTTTCTGACATTCACCCAACCCACAGATTCTTCCTAGTCTTATGACCCCTCGTAATTTTTTAAGTATTTTTATTTTTTGGTGGTACTGGGGTTCCTGGAAACCCTTCTGCCTCCGGGCTACACTCCCAGACCTATTTTTATACCTTTTTATTTGGAAACAGGGTCTCTTTAAGCCAGTGCGGCTGGCGTTGAACCTGCACAATCCTCCTGTCTCTGCCTCCCAAGCGGGGCGGTGATTATAAGCATGTACCACTACACCCCACATGACCCCTCATTTTAATTCACACCTATTCACGTTTTATTTTGCCTGTTTTGGAGCTTTAGCATAATGCTTTGCCTGTAGGAGCCTGTTCAGATATATCTGTTCAGTAGTGTATTAGTAAATTGAAACGAAGTCAACGTTTTACATTTAAAATATAGGTTGCTGGTTTTAGAAACAAGTTGGAGCATTTTAGGTTAAGAACCTGGTGAAACTCCTATTACAAGAATGGCAAGGTTTGAAGGATGGTTTTGATTTGGGAGGCACCAACAGAAACCCAGGTCCATCTGAGATTAAGGTGACTCAGATGTCAAGGCAACGAGCTAGAAAGGAGGATCAAGAAAGTCAACATTTAAAGTGAGGAGTTAGTACCAGGCATGGTGGAGCATACCCATAATTCCAGTACTTGGGAGGCTGAGTCAGAATGGTTACAGGTTCAAGGCAAGCCTCAACAGCCTAGTAAGGATTTGTTTCAAAACAAAAAAAATTTAAAAGGGGCTATCAGTGCAATTTCAGAGGTAGAAACTCTTGGGTTCAACCCCCAGTGCTACAAAAATAAACATATTAATTAATAAGTAAATGTGAGGGTAGTACTGTTGAAACATGATGATAATCACAGTATTTGAGATGCTGAGACAGGAGGATCATAGGTTCAAAGCCAGCCTTAGCAAATTAACGAGACCCTGCTCTAAGACAAATAAATAAATGAATAAATAAATAAATAAATAAAATAAAATAAAATAAAATAAAATAAAATAGGACTGGGGGTGTAGCTCAGAGGTAAAATGTCCTGGGTTCAGTCCTCAGTACCACAAAAATATATGTAAATAAGTAAGTAGTAAAGCAAGGGAGATAATTTCAGAGAGTCCCTTTCCCTGTCTAGATTTCTGGGTCTAAGAAGATTTCTGGTTAGGCCCTGCTGAGGCAATATAATAGGACGATTAGGACTATTGCGATTCCTCATCCTAGGGTCACCCGTCACGTGTACATATCCTCATTTGTTCCGTCCAACTTCATAAACTCAATCAAGTTGTTTTAACTTCTTCACAGGCAGCATTTAATAGGAATACTAATAGGACTTACATTGTAAATTTCACAGTGGAACTCTTCAGGTGCTTCAGAAAACACATTTTTTTCTCCCCTGTGTCCTTCTTGTGGTTAATTCCATTCATTCTTTTGCAGACAGCAAGAAATGGGTAACCAAGACTCTCCAGCTCTCTCTGGTTCCCCCCTCAGCCTGTTTGTGTGCTCTCTTTATGCTAAGTAAACCAGATGTACACAAGCTCTTTCCACAGCCCTGGGAGGGGCCTGAGCAATGTGTCTACCTGGTCGTGTTTTTTTTTTTTTATAATTATTTATTAATTTTGAAAAACACCAATAGACTTTGTGTGGTTTTTCATAATACCTGGCTCACTCAATCCATACCATTTGTGAGGACCCATCTTCCTGTGCTGTTTTCCTTTTGTTCAGGTTAGTTCATCTTTCGAGCCTTCCAGGTCATGGTCGTGAACCACTACCTACTACTGTTATTTAAGGGCTCCACATCTGGCTTACCTGACTCCACTGTGACCTGACACTGGTTCATCCTTCCCTCAGACCGAAGAGGAAGAGCACCATCTTCACCGATCGGTACCTCCTCTTGAGTTCTGCTCTATTTATTGAGCCCGGGAGTCAGTTGATCTCACTAGAGTGACGTTCCTCAAGCTATTCTTAGGAAGTTTTCCCAGAGGAAGGGGAGCCAGGACTCACACTCCTCATCATTTATCCTCAGAGAAATGACTTTGTGAATTCTCACTTGCTCAAACTGTCACCATTATTTTGTATGGTCTGCAGATAAGGGTCAAAAAAATATATCAGATAGCATGTTTTTGGACATTTCTCTTGCACGGCTTGCTTATTCCATAGGAAAGTGGAAGGCAGTTAGAGTTTCAGGGCTTCAGATGAACTCAGTGGGGATGCTAACATTGTAGCAACTGTTTTCACTTCTACGAAATTGGAGAATACCTAGAAAATAATGAGAAGTCAACAAATATCAGCGCTTACTGTCAGAATCCTGTCATAACTGGCCATTGGTACCGGAATGACTCTGCACCTCTGAAACAATAACTGGATCTCTGAAACAAGTTTTATAGAAAGATAGAGGAAAACAGTGGAAAAATGAGATCTGCCCTACAGGATATCAATTAAAATGTTAACGCAGTTTATTTTTGCTTGAATAACATTAATATAATATTATAAAAATAAACAATCATATTCTTAATTTTAGAATATAAAATTTTCATATTTTAGAGGCAAGGCTTCAGTATTCCAAAGTTGGTCAACAAGGTATTTTTAGAATTTAAAAAAAATCTTTCTGATAGTATCAGTTTATTTTAATTTAATTGCACTTAACTATTAAAATTTAAATCTTGCCAGGCATTGGTGGCAACTTCTTATAATCCCAGCATATGGGAGCCAAAGACAGGAGGATCAACAATATAGTATGACTTTCAATAACATAGTCAGACCCTGTTTCAAATTTTTAAAAAAAAGGGCTGGGGTATAGCCCTGAGGAAGAATGCTCCTAGGTTCAGTCCCCACTACCAAATATAAAAAGTTTAAAACAAGTCTAAATCTTCTCTCTAATAAATAGGGCATCAATAAAATAACGTGGTAAGGCTCTGCACAAGCACCAAACTTAATTTTTTATTCTATTTTAGGTTAAATGTAAAACTCTACTGTTCACTTGGAAAATAAATTGCACAGTGTTAAACTACATTTAAATTCACTGAAACATGTTTTCTTTATAGAGCAAGAGAAATATAAGCAGCCAGAATATAAAAGTAGGTAGATTCGAATGAATGAGTATTAATAATATTTATTGAACCCCCATCTAATTCTTTAGGACAATATTCTTTAACATAGAACAAAAAATGTGGGTGGGTTGTTTACTTGTTTTATATTTCATATTCTTAGGAGAAATATATGCATCTAATTACCATGCTCAGAAAAGAAAACCATTCACATGGAAAATGAAATTTGAAAAACAGTGCATATTTATTTCTGCTCTAATAGTGCAATAGGGAACTTACACATAATTTTTTTTAAGGTGTGAATTTCAGGTTCTTGAGAGCCATATATTCACACAACTTATGTTCTCTATTGTATATATATATATATATATATATATATATATATATATATATATATATATATACAATAGAGAACATATATATATATATGTATATATATATGTGTGTTCAGTACATATATATATTGTACTGAAGATTGAACTCAGGCCCAACTTAAAATAACATTAAATTGAATATTAGGGCTTTATCAAATGAACTGAAGAGAAAGACCATTCAGTCCATAGCAGGCTCCTAGAACTTCACACTCTTTCTAGCTCATAATTTACCTCCTTCAGGTTTTTTTTAATATTTTTTTATTGGTGCATTGCAGTCATACATCTTAATGGAGTACAAGATGGTAGAGGCATCCATGAACACATCACTCATTTAGCCCTTCCCCAATGCCCTCCTCACTTTCTTAACTATGGGAGCTAAATTCTGCTGACCTGTGCCCTGCTCTACCTGTTCCAGAGAAACATCCAGGTTTCATGTCTTTATATAGCTGCCTATTTCTGCTTACACTTTGGGATAGTGGGTCGCACTGTGATATCAGGTCTCTCCTAGGTTCAAGAAAAGTTGTAATATTTCAGTTTGTTTGACTTCTTTTCCTTTTCCTTCCTTCCACTTTCTATTCCTTTCATTTTCTTCCTCTTTCTCCCTTTCCCTCCCTCTCCGCTTTCCTTCTTTCTCTTTGATGCATGCGTGGAGACCACGCTCAGTTCAGACCATTTTGTTTGCTTGTGCTAACCTACACATTTCACTTTTAGGACCTGAACTGCAGATATTCTTGATTCCATTGGAGTGGAATGCTTTTATAGCAGACAATCTTATTTTGTAAATGAAAAAAAAATTATAGTCTAGACTTCTGGCATTAAATTAAACAAAAATGATCTACTTTCAAATGAAACCTAAATTATCACAGTAAAAATGACACAGAAGTCTGAAAATGTGTGTCATAATTCTGTTCTTCATTCGAGGTGAACTTGCTCTCACCAGAGCTCTGGGTTGAATTGGACTCGACACTGTTCATATGTTGTCTTACTTAATCCTCATAGCAAACCTATGAAGGACGACGCAGGAAAATGAGACTTAGTGAGACTGAGAATTGTATCCAGACTTGCACATCTACCATATAACATAAGTGAGATTTGAACCAAAGCAGCTTAACTTTAGAGCCTGCACACTTAATCACCGAAATTCTCTGTCTCCTGAGCAATGGAAGTCCTCTTCAGATGGTCAAAGGCTGAAGAGTGAAAAATAAACCCCAAGTTGCTTTTCGAGCCACTTGGCCATACTTTCAGAAGGTGGATTGTGAGTCAGTTCTATGTCTGGTGAAATTTTGGGATTCATTCTTTGTCCATCTTTTAGCTAATCCAGCTCAAAGAGCTGTTGTTGTTTTTATGTACATAAATGCCACACCTATGCTGATCTAAAATATGCTCTTCAATTTGGCTCTTAGATTGGAGCTAGCTAGTCAGCTTATCACTGTATGGTGAATGAATTCTTCACAATTAATTATTATGGAGATCCTCAATTGTGTAGAAAAATATTCAGGATAAAAACTTCAAAATTTTAATGAGTAAAAGTGACCAGTATTTGACCTTTTTTCATAGAGTCTTAATTGAACAATAAGTAGTTATCCTAAAATAATCATGGACTCCAATGGGAATGTGGTCGAGATGATAATTGCTATATTAGGCTGATTGATTAAGGCTGTGAAAAGTTATTAGATGAGGGTGAAAGGTCAGAAATTTACGTTGTACTTGGTTTAATTTGAATTCTGTCAATAAAAGGGGAAGTAATTGTGGTACTCATATTTTATAAAAATAATTCTCTCTTCCAATTAATGCCCCTGTCGTTCTGTAAGCAATTAATCCAGAAATAAATTACTGCCTACAACCATCATAGAAAGCATTGTCTTATAATATTTTCTAGGGTTTTTCCCAAATAAGTCCATGTATGACATAAACTCCATTGACTAAATACAAAGGAATTTAAGGCTCAGAACTATTTAACAATTACTTATCTAAACTTGATTAAAAATTGGGATGGAAGAAACTGAAGCTTATATATTTCCTGATATTTAGTGTGAAAACTTTTAGATATTTTATGTAAATTATTTTAATGTAATAAAATTTAGTAAGACAAGTACCATTATACCTATTGTCTAGTAAGTAAAATTAATATCATGAGAGGCTAAAAAACTTGGCCCCACTCACCCAGATTTTTATGTGTATGTGAATATGGTTTCATTTTATTTCCTTCACATTCATTTGCTAGTGGAAATACATTGTAACAATACTTTTCAAATTATTGGCCTAATTAAATAAATTAATTCCATCAAGGTTCCTAATTAGTACATCATCACATAGTTATTGAATGGAGTACAATATGATACAAAATTGTTCAGAAAAAATAGCACTAAGAATTTTTCAAATGTATCAAGTAACTGGGTGGCTACTCTGGTATCTTTGCTCTCTGTTGGCAGAATTATTAGATCTGTAAATGTGTGACGTTCATGACTAGAGGTGTTAACAAGGCCTCTTTGGGAGATTCTAACCATAATTAGTAGTAATTACCCAGAAAAAAAATATATACCCAAACATAAACAAGGAAAAAAATAGAATGCACATGCAGGGAAATAAAAATAATAAAAACACAAATCAAGAATTTCAAAGTCAGGCAGACCCATTTTTGTATTCTGGCTACAAAAGTTTCTTACCACTACCTGCCTTGAGAGGTTATTTGGAACAAGTATCCAGAGATTCCTGGCACAGCTCCACACCCAAATGAAGATTCAATGGCTGTTAGATGGCTATTAGCTGCTTTTTTTCCCCTCCTCTGTGTTAATGCCTAATAATCTGCACTATTAGTAAGTTGTCCTAGAATGTGGCTTTAGGCATGGGGCTATGTTTTAAGCTATGTATCCAAAAATAAACCTAGACTCAAGGGAGATACCTTTTGATGTGGTAAAGCTGAAGCTACTGATGGCATCTTAATTTATACTAAAGTGGGAATACAGAAATCCCTTAGGATGATGACTCTTCAAGGCTTTCAGGAGCCATTATTCTCCATAGGAGGAGAGAATTGCTTTACCATCCTTCTTTTAATGTATCTCATTACACCTTTCAAACATATACATTTCATTACCTGGTTCCATTACAGCTACTCGTTTTAACTTTCAAATATGTGCATATCATTACATCTCCTTTAAGCATCTTTACATATTCTCCATTTGTGAATTTCATTAAAACCTTTCCCTTGTATATCTCATTACTAAATTACTTTCATGTATGTTATTATAACCTATATTTCTCATTACATTACTTAAACATGCACATCTCATTACACCTTTCTATTTATGCATCTCATTATACTTCTCAAAAATGGGTATCATATTACATCTTTCTCCTTTGCATATCAGCGCATTTGTCCAATTATGCATCTCATTATGCCATTTCATCGATGCATTTTATTACACCCTTTCTTTTATCCGTGTCATTACACTCCTCAAACCTAGGCATCTAAGCAACCCTCTTCTGTATGCCATTTTATACAACACATAGTGTATCATCTTCATTTTTTGTGTGCCCTTTTTCTGGTTCCTTTTAAAGGTGTGATTCTTAGTCTGAGGGATTTATTAAATTTCTATTTAACATATACATGTGTCATTATATATTTATTGCATACTAGATGATGTCCTTTTTACAGGTCAGACTCTTCTTTTTCCTTTTCTACCAAAGTCTTTCAAGAAAAAGTGACTCAGACACTTTTGATCGGGTTAAATAGGTATCTCATCGCATCCTTCAAACAGCAGGATCATTGATATTATGACTTCCTCGTCCCCTGTGCTTTAAAAGCCATGTTTTAGGTGTTCTTTCCTCTGCTGCATCTCGGTATTGTCCCTCAGATGTTACTGCTATTTACTCTTGATCAATCATCTTTCTTTTCCTACCTTAAATCATCTCTGTTGTATATGATTGGGTTTACACTATCTGATCATGGTCTTCCTCCATAAATGAAAACATTCTGGTTGTTTGTTCTTCTCTAATTTCTTTCTTATCCTCTTTACAAATATCTTTCTTCCCTGAGGCAACTGATGTTCCTGGAATAAGTGCAAGAGTCAAATATATGTGTTACTCTACATAAATTCTCTTTTATTACTCAGTATTTTTGTGGTTGAAGCATACAATTGTGGAAAATTCAGTAGTCACTCTGCTTTAATTATATGGGTTTATAAGCAGTAGTAAAATAAATTGGGGCAATTCTTCCATGAATATTATAATCAATAAATATTCCATTATAATCTAATGTAACCAGGAGTCTATAAATTCGTATGAAAGTTGGGATACTTGGTAAGTATAGTTACTTGAGGATATTTATCCATTGGCACAAAGTAGCCTTGTCGCTAAAACAATACTGAATGGAATTAGTATATTTGGTTTAGGTCATAATTCTCAGCTTTACTTTGTAAAAATTGAACAGAAGTCTTTAATATTTTTTTTTTTTAGTCAAGTTGCCAAGGTGTTAGAAACTGAGCATGAGCTGGACACATCAGAGACAGGCCAGGCCATATGAGGTGGTGTGTGCTTGTTAATCCCAGTACTTTAGAGTCTGAGACAGGAGAAGGCTCAAAGGTTTAAGGCCAGCCTCAGCAACTTAGCAAGACCTTGCTTTAAAATTTAAAGAGTAGTGGATATCTGAAAGTGTAGCTCAGAGGTAAAATAACACTCCTGAGTTCAAACCCTAGCGAAGGAAGAAAGAGAAGAACAACCAGATAGAAGTTGTGTTTTTCAAGGGATACTCTGCAAGAAATATAAAGGTGAAGGAAAAAAAAAAAGGGGAAATTGCCCCTAATTCATGCTTCCCCACCTCCAGTCTCTTGCTGGTGACCCCATTGTTTGATCCCAGCAGAATGATAGAGAAGACTGGTGATAAATGGTAATGGATGCCATTCCCATCCCAAGGTTGACCTGAAAGCATAGGAAAAGGTAGAGTTTGGATAGGAAGAAACCACACAGAATATCCAGAAAGCCTCCCTTTCTACTTTCCTTGGTTTTCTACTCCCACCTCATGATATCAAGTTCTTTCACATTGTTCTGTGTTGGTTTGCTTATAAGCAGCTCACTTGCAGTTGTAATGTTAAAATATATTACTACGTGCTTGTGAATGTTTTTCTACTTCTCAATACAAGGTACAACATGAGCTCCATGAGGCTTGGACCAAGTTGGTGTGTTTCTCTGCTCTATCCATACATCTAGTTCAAAGTGTCTGCATTATAGGACCACCTTGGAGTTAATGATGCAAAAAATTAACTACCCTACTGCAAGCATCAGATTCTGAGAAAACTAGGAGCCAGTTTAAGAGGGGACTGCCTGCAGTGCTCAATTCCAAAGAGCCAGCATGAAACCTGGGACAAAAATTGAAAAGAGTACAGCGGAGGAAAGACAGGAAACACTGGGAATCGAATAATGATTCCAATCATAATTCCAGAAGAGATCATGGAAATAAGGGACAGCCAATTAGAGAGTAACAGACTTGCAGGGCATATAAGAATAACAGCAACAATTAACATCCACTGAAATTAGTCTGATTTAAATAATCAAGCATGCTACTCAGATTTACACTCAAATATTCAGAATCCCATATATTATTTAGATTAAAATGGATTATATGTTGTTAGAGTCTTAACCACATGTTCTATATTTCTTTTCTAGTGTTATCATAAAAATACTACAAATATCATAGCTTAATACAGAAGAAGTTTGTTTCAAAGTTTTGACAGCTAGAAATGTGAAATCAAGTTTTAGCCATGTGTATTGGCATATATACCTGTAATCATAGTGCTTTGGAGGCTGAGACATATGGTCACAGGTTTGAGGACAGCCTCAGCAACCTGGTGAGATCTATTTCAAAATAAAAAAAATAAAACCAGGATGGGGGTGCAACTCGGGACTAGAATACCCTCAGGTTCAATACCTAGTACCTCTCCCCCAAAAAGAAATCAACTTCTCAGTAGCTTCATACTCTTCTTGAATGTCCTAAGGAAAAATCCTTTCTTGCTTCATCCTAGCTTCTAGAGGATTTTGGAATCTTTATCTTGTTGATTTTATCATGCTTGTTTTTCCCTGTGTGTATCTCTGTGTGTCCTCCTCTCTTCTAACTAGGATGTCAGCCATTGCATTTAGAGCTGGGGCTAATTCATGACTCTGTTCTAACCTAATCAATATCTGCAAGATCCTATTTCCAAAATACATTCATATTCAGACATTCTAAGTAAAAAAGAATGTCAGAGGGATGCTTTTCAACCAACTATGTGTTGCATGTAAGAAACACCCCAACAGTTATCTCCAAAATATTTTGATAGAACATGTTTATTCTAGAATCCCACTAAGAAAAATTTATCATGCACTGTGACCAAAATTTGCCTAAATGAATGAGCTCCACTGATATCTCAACTCCCCTCATCTCTCCTGATCCACTGCACTGATCCCCTACAAACAAGACCACACCGATGGGGCAGTGAGCGATGCCATTGTTAGAAAAGCCTATAACTGTTTAATGTTTTATAGGCAAGTTTTTTAAGTGTCTGGATTTTTAATATGTTGTAGTAATTACTACTTTTATCCTAGGAGAATCTCTCTATAAAAGTTTTAAGTGTACTTAATAAAAAAATCAATGATTAAAAGGACTGTTCAATCTTTGCATATACCAATCACATTTAAATATAACATAGTGCTTTCCTTCAGTAACTCTATTTTATTAATTGAAGTGTCTAAAGAGTAAATCAAAAGTAGAAATTGTTACACATACAGAAACATGAAGTGAAAATTGTAAATAGAAGGAACCATCATTTTGCCTTTGACTTTTAATTTATAGCACAATTATATAATATCAAAGCATCTAAACTCTAAACATATTTGTACTTTTAAAATAATTACTTAAAGGTTTTTTGTGAGCCTAAATATGCAATTTTTGGAAGCTGAAGTTAAAGATTATCTAATTTTTTTTTAGTTCCTCTACATATGGAAAAAGTGCTTAAGTTATCCAAGACTTTGATCCTTCAAATAATATCACTATAAAGAACTAAATATTTCTACTCTCTAAGAAGAGGAGGAAAACCTAACACTGAAAAACTGAATCGAGAGATGTCAGTGAGTTCAGATGAGTACTTAGAGCTTATCTGAGATGTGAGGTGTAAGCATATATATTGAATCCCAGATGATAGAATCTAGAGGGGATATACATTTGTTTTTATACATAAAGCACCTTCTCACACATGCAGAGGAGATAATCACTAAAAGATTTAAGAGAAACTTATATAATCAACGCAGATTTATTGCCATTCTATCTCTTTATGATACTTACCTACAAAACCACTTTTGGTATGAATGTCAACTATCCCACACTCTTTTCAATATCACAAGGATTTTTATTTCATTCCTTAAAACACCACTGCATTTACAAATGCTGTCTCCAAATTTAATCAGCCTTTCTAACACGCACACAAAACAGGATGTGAACCTGTTCCCAAACCCAGGTGTATTTTGCAAATGCCTATCTTTGAGTTTTTTGCCATTTCAGAAATTTTACACATATGCATACATACATGGGCATTATTATTCAGGCAAAGGTACATGTTCTAAAGTACTGGGTGTCAGGACTCCTATATTTCTTTTTAGGGAAAGAAAATTCAGCCCAAGACAATTAAGAGAGGTTGGATTCTAGATATATTTTCAAAGGAAAGTTAGCAAAGACCTCCTGGCAGCTTACATGTGGGAAGTTAGTGAGGAATAGGAGAAATACAACTCTAATATCTCAACTTAGGAACTAAAAGATGTAGTATGAGCAAAGGAGATGAGGGTCTATGGGCAGGTGAGATTTGAAGGAATGATTAGAGGTTTTGTTTTAAACCAGTTGAGTTTGAAGTATGTGTGTTTCCTACTTAAAGATATAAGTGGTCAGATAAATAAGTCTGGAGGTTAGAAAACAGATGTGGATTAAAAATTGACTTTTTTGAGATTTGTCAGCATATAGATAACTTTAAAGTTAAATAGATCAAAAGTCCAGTTTTCTACACTTGATAGAGAAGAGAACAGTTTTCATGATTGGATCTCAGCTCATTCCAACATGAATATATCAGGGATAAATGAAAAAAAATCAAATAATAATAAAAGTTGGATAATGAAGTAGAAAGGGATTCAAGATAGTGCATCTGTCAGGTCAAGCAAAGAAGAGGTTTCAAAGAAGGGAGTAATTACCTGTGCTAAATATTGATTTCAAGGTGAGAAGTTATCTCTATTGGATTTAGCTACTTGGCAGACATTGGTGACCTTGACAAGAGCCACTTCAGTGGAATTGTAGGTAGGCATGACCAGATAAGTGGGGACTGGAGACAATGAATAAAGATAACTATTTTCAGGAATATTATTATTGCAATGGAAAATGCTAGTACCTAGCAGAAACAGTGTGTTAAGAGAAGAGAGTGTTTAAAGTCACAGAAGAAAACATTTGGATGATGTATTTGATTTAGCAAGGGTTACTGTAGTCTTGTTCCTGGGAAAGGATAAGGGATAGTATCTAGTACACAAGTTTAGTCATTAGATGGAAACCAGAATAATTGCTCTGTGGCTACAGGTGAGAAAGTAGAGAAAGTAGGAGCAGATGCATACAGTTGAGTTCTTGTAGTGATGAAAATATGTGGATTTCTCTTCTGACTACTTCTACTTTATCAGTGAAGTAGAAAGTAAAGGTATCAAGTGAAAGGAAGTAAGAATGAGAAGTTAGTGAAGCTTGAGACTGGGGAAAAGGGATACTCTCTCTCTTTTGAACATGAGAGTGACTTTGAGGTTGTGAGAGTAGTTATAAATATCTTCACTTGATAAGTGCAAAAAGTAGGTCTTAGAATTTGGTAACTCAGAGAAATTGAAAAAAAAAGTTTTGTATTGTTTTTGTTTTGCTGTTGTTATTTTACAAAGTCCTTTTCATTTTAGATTTTTATTAATGGAAACAGACAGGATGGAGGAGAGCAGCAAGCCAGCGGTCCTCTTAACAGGAACAGCTGTAGCAGAGGCTGTCTGTCTGCCACTGTGATCAAGGATGCCCCAAGATCCTTGGTCAGTCTTATCCTGCAAGGAGAGGGTACAAAACAATCTGGATGAATGTGAATCATTCACACAGCAGTATCTAGACAAATTGACCATCTGGACCTGGGATAAAGGCCAGAGAGCTTGCTACATTCTTGGCCAAGAGAGTAACTAGTTCTGCCTGAATCTGGGACAAACACATATTCTCGAGTGGATGATATGGTGTCTCCTGGTCATCAAGAGAGACCACAAGAGCATCAAGAACAACACAACTTTTTAAAAATATAATTCACCTTTGACAATGCTGAAGATATATTTAGGAAAATAATAAAAACTCTGTAGACAAAATAACTGCACTCTACATGATTCAAATTAAAAATAATATTTACAAAGTACTCAACTGTTATATTCTCAGGTACAATGATAGTTTAATACAATGATCTAAAAGTATCATCTTTTATCATTTTAACTCTTTGTTTATCTTGATATCATGAAATGGCTAAAAACACATCCTCATTTTATTGAAATATTTTTAAGATCTCTTTAATATGTCTAGAAAAAGGAACACTATTAGAGAACAAAAATTAGATTGACATTTGCCCAATATTTTTGGAGATACTAATTTAGCAATAAAAATTTCAGCTTTAACCGGAAGATAAAAACTTGGAGATAAAGTTCACAATTCCCTCCTAAGTCTGAAAGCCTAACTACTGAAACCCTCCCTATCAAAGACTGTCATGGTCGCCAACACTGTAAGCCTTAGAACTCTGGCACACTGGCTTTGGTGTAGACTGGCATCACAGTGGATCAGCTTCTCAGTTTCCTTCCAGCTCTCTTTCCCCTCCACACACACAACCTGTCTGTCTTTGCTTTATTTCTATCAAGCCCGAGAAAATGAGCTGAGGGAGAAGAAGAGAGAAAATTGACAGGGCTACATTCCTGACCAGCATTTGTTATATATTCTGTAACAGATAAGGAAGCATGTCAAACGATGGCCAGAATTTGTAATCTCACAAGACACAAATCCCATCTTGATTTGGACGAACTTAAAAGAAATTTAACCTTCAGAAAGTTACACTTGGATGTGGGCTTTGAGCGTCGGCCAATCCTACGTGACTCTCTTTCCAAAAAAGAGCCAAGATTTTAGGCATCCGCTCTAATTCAGTTTTGCAAATGACTGTATACGAATAAAAGAGTTTTTAAACACTCTTAAATTTATTCATTTTTCTTAGAGGAGATTCATTATATATAATTATTTTCTATATATGTTTCTGCTGAATATAAAAGACAGTTTTAACTTATTCTTATTCTTAAACATTTTAACATAGGTTTTCTTGACTTTGGCATTCTTGACATTTTGGGTCACATACTTCTTTTCTGGGGGAGACTGTCTAATAGCACACCAGAGCCATGACAACAAGAATGTCTCAAAACATTACCACATGTCCCTGGAGAGGGAGTTATTCCTGCTTATGAAGGCTTTTCTAACAGTAAGACAAAGTAATATTGTCTTCTTATTTTTGTTTGTTCTATCTTCTTTTTGTACTTAAACGAAATTAGAATACCCATTACAAACTTAGAGTCCTCTGTTTTTCCAAGTGTTCTCTTGATTGACTTTTAGAAGCTCTTCTTTGCAAACATATGCAAAAATTTAAAATCGAGTAAAAATTAATCTTTCTGGATTTCTATTAACTATAATCCCATGTATAACTGGCTCCTATAGATTTATCAGTGCAATTATAAGTAATGTTTATAATATATGCAAGGATCTGTGAATTTCTAAAGTGCTTTTGCAATAGCCAACATAAAATTAAGCTTCATTAATTGTATAAGTTTATAGTTTAAGTGTACTTTCTTTTACTTAAAGTCTGTAAAAAGCCGGGCGTGGTGCACACGCTTGTAATCCCTGCACTTGGGAGGCGGAGACAGGAGGATCGCGCAGGTTCGAAGCCAGCCGCGCGCGCTGGCTTAGGAGACCCTGTTTCTAAATAAAAATATAAAATAGGTCTGGGAGTGTACCCCGGAGGTAGAAGGGCTTCCAGGAACCCCAGTACCACCAAAAAAAAAAAAGTCTGTAAAAGTTGACATTATATACATATGATAACTTCCTCCATTTCTTAACTAGGGGTGAATGCAAGAAATATTTCCAGCTTGACTAAATCATTTAGTGACATCAAAACATGAGCTGAAACCAAAGCCAGGTGTGGTGACACACACCTGTAATATCAGTACTTTGGAGGCTCTGCTACGAAGACCAGGGGTTCAAGGCCAGCTTCAGCAACTTAGGGAGGCCTTCCATAGCTTAGTGAGACTCCATTTCAAATTAAAAACAAAAAAAACAAACAAAAAAAAGGGCTGGGTGTGTAGGTCAAAATTGAAAGCCCTGGGTTCAGTCCCTAGTACCAAAAATAAATAAATAAATAAACAAACAAACAAACAAACAAACAAACTTAAATTACACAGGGGTTGCTTATTACTTATTTTTGTTTCATATATCACATTATAGAAGATGTTTTCAAAGTGCAGATTCCACACATCCATGTGTTGTTCTATTTAGAAATTAGATATAATTTAAGAAGCACAGGGTCTTTGACTCAGAAAGGGTTACAAAGAAGAATCATCATTGTCATTACCAAACTAAGATGAATACCTTAAGTGGGACTAAAGTCTTTATGTAGTATACTAGAATTTTTAGGCTGTCTCAGTTTTATGATAAATCTCTCAGCTATTCTTGAGAAAACCAATCAGTTTGGCTGTTACTTGAAAAATAATGACTTATCACCTCAAATACTTGCTACATCCCAAATCACAAAAATTACTCAATGAGCAAAGAATGCACTAGATAATGAAACAGCAAATTTACCATAGTGATTAAGAAATGTCATCAATATTATTCAGGATAAATATGCAGTCAATGTTGATATAAATAAATATGAATGGATATTTACATTTTTCTTATAAATAAACTCAACTTATTGTAAGACAAGGTCTACATCAGATTGGTAAGTCCTGTCTCTTGGGAATTGTATACTGGATTTATCCTTTGAGTCTGGGTGTCCCCAAAGTATATATCTGGTGAGACAGAAAACGATTACAGAAAAGTGGATTGGGGAAGGTATTTGAGAGAATTGTAAGGATGAGTTTTTGGATGTGACTTTTGGAGGGAATTTTGGATGAGGTGAACCATGCAGGAGAGGCTCTGTGGAATTAGAAGCCTGGTTCTGCTGCTCAGACAGAGATACCAGAGCACCATAGCCTGAGGCAAGCCTGAGTGGCAGGTACTGGGGAAGAGCAGCTGGCCAATGAAGAAACCAGGAATGAAGAGTGAGGAGACCAATCAGAAAACAGGCAAGTGATCTGAACAGACTTTTTTTTCTGTGTGTTTGAATTACCATATGGTGCCTCTGACTTGCTCTGATACAATTTCACATCTTTCTTCCACTGTGAGGATAATATCAGATATATTACTTGGTGATATGTATTCATTTTAATTTCCATAATATTATTTCTTTTTTCTTTTTTTCTTTTTTGGTGGTACTGGGGGTGGAACCCAGGGGCTTTTCCACCTCCCAGTTCTATCTTATACTTTACTTGGAAACAGGTCTCACTAAGTAGCTGAGGCTGGATTCGAACCTTCGCTATCCGCCTGTCTCAGCCTCCCAAGTGCTGGGATTACAAGCGTGCGCCACTACGCCTGGCAATATAATATTATTTCTTAACTATTATTTTATGGAAATTTTTTAAAGACCAGTTGAAGCCGGGTGTGGTGGCACGCGCTTGTAATCCCCGCGCTTGGGAGGCTGAGACAGGAGGATCACACAGGTTCGAAGCCAGCCTCAGCTACTTAGTGAAGCTCTCAGCAACTTACTGAGACCCTGTTTCCAAATAAAATAGAAAATAGGTCTGGGAATATAGCCCGGAGGTAGAAAACCCCTGAGTTTCACCCCAGTACCACACACACACACACATACACACACACACACACACAAAAAAAAAAAAAACTGGCAAAAATAAAGAGTAAAATACATGATAATGATATTCTTTTTAAAATTTCCTTTAAGATGCAATTTACTTGTTCTCCTAGACTTACCACTTGGATTTGAATGGATTTTGTGTGTTATCATTGCCACGCAGCCTGAAGACATTTTTTTTTTTTTTTTTGTATTACGTATAGGCAGATCTGCTTAGCAACAAACTTTCTCAGTCTTTATCCATTATTCATTTTGCCTTTACTTTCCAAACAGTTTCCTGGACTTTTGTTTTGTGTTGGTATTTCTTTTAATTTCAGCCTTTTTCCTAGGATGCCACTATATCCATACCTGACATAATGCATGAGAATGTTTATAACATTCAATAACAAGTTTCCAAAATTAAAGCAATTAGAAAACACTGATGACTTATAAAGAGTTTTCAAAGGCTACCTAAAATAACTAATCAGAAGGAAAGTAACTGGCAAATATTTCCTAAAATTCAATTTGTGGGCAGGAAAATCTGGTGTTTGTGTTGTTATAACTCAGAGAGAATACACTGTCCAGTATTGGACTCAGAATTCTGAATATTGACAAAGTCGTTAACCTAAAAAAAAAAACAAACAGATTTTAAAAAAATTTAAAAGTAGCAACATACAGTTTTGCAGATAACTCAAGGAATATTGGCATAGAAGTAGTCCCTTAAAAGTATACAAGATATAGGAATTAATTATCCTAAACTGGCTAATTGTTCCATTTGAACTCAGGGCATGCATCCATTTTAGATAAATGTTATAAATTAATTTCAGGGGAAAATCCATATAGCAGGCCTCAAGGAATCTTTCTGAAATTCAATGTGTTGAGAGAAAAACAGAAATATTTCTCCTATTATTAGAAGGCATTTCAAAATAAATGCTGCTTACCTGGCTAGATACCTTAGCCCTTAGCACCATAATTTAAAATACTTATTACATAATAGATTTTAAAAAATCTTCAAAAATTTATTTTAACTTGGGTTATAAGAGATAATCAAATTAATACTATATACTAAACATGGCAATGTAGTTCTTTTAAACTTAATATAGAGTTATCTGGAATTAATATTCATTGGAGCTCATGTGAATGTCTCCATTAGAACCCTAATAACTAAGGGTCATTGAATATGGGTTTCTCTGTTCATTTACTATGTACTCATTTATTATTTTTTTTACATCAGTTTATGTAGCATTAGTTTATGCTGGAATGAGTATTTCCTTGTGGCAGTATTTTTATTACTAACTTAATAAATTTTTGACTGTTCAGCATCTCAATTCACAATTGTCAAAGTATGGAATCAGCCAAGATGTCTATCAACAGATGAATGGATTTCGAAACTATGGGATATATATATAATCGAATTTTACACAGCCGTTAAGTGTAAATCTTAAAGTTGGTTAGTCTTCATTTAAGTACATTTAAGGGTGGTTTCCATTTTTTAGTGGTCGCCAAACATCACCTACTTTAATTCCATATCTTCTGTATCTAATGGGCTATACTTGTTTTCTGTTTCCATGGCTACCTCATTTGGCCATCATAAGATATTCCATAATTATGTACATTCCGTGTTTTCTAGATTCCAGTGTGGTGTGTCAAGCTAATAATTTGTTTTACTATTATATCAGTGAATTGTTTCTAAAGCAAATAAGTTTTAATGTTATTTATTGTGTGTAAGCCATTCATGGGTGGATTCATAGATTCCTGTGTTTGGCTAATCAACATTTTTGCCAGCAGAGTAAAATAATCTAATGCCCAATCATTCCATGTTTTATGTATGGGCATGAATTTCTAGAACTCAAATGTGTGTTTTATTTAAATTTTATTATAAGGGAATTGTCCATAATTAACAAAAGAATGTACTTTTGAGGGATTAAGATCTAGAATGTTTTTGATGCTTGAAAGGAATATGTGATTCACTAAAGTGTTTAAGGTCTGTTTTTCTTGAGGTATATTAACAGTACAATAGATAACTAGCTTGATTTAAATAGCTTCCTAATGCCCCTACTCATCTGGCTTATTAAAATACCATGTAAACAATGTCTCCAGGACTTAGCAGAAAAGTTAACCTAACATAGTATTTCACAAATATTTACTAAACAAGTTCATCCTTAAGCTATAAATATTTACTAAACAAGTGCATCCTTAAGCTACATTGGCAATGAAAAAAGGTATGAAAATCACATAATAGACTACATCGAAAAAGAATTCAGAAATGTTAGATGTTAGTGACCCCATATACAGGAGCTGGGGTAGGGTTTCTAGGACTTCACTGACCTTTATAATATAAATCTAAAGGCTTGAATTGCAATTAAGCTGGGGAATGAAAGACTGACAGTGGAGGCAAGAGAGTTTCAAGGTTGCCTTGATGGGGTGATCATCTATTTCTGTCATTCAATTTATTTTCTTTCTGTCACCCAAATTTGAAATTTGAAATGTTGAGCAATTCCTCATATTTACTTATTTAGGAGGACACTGAATGCTGGGTACTACATGTATTTTTGTTTTCATTTTTACTGCTAAAAAATTGGAAGAAAATAGTTTCCTTTCAGTCAGTCGTTCCAAATACTCTGCTGACCTGAACCTCCTTTTCATCCAGCTCTTTGTTTCTACATGCTATGCAAATATTCTCCAAATATGCTTTTATTTCTCAAAAAACTTATTTAATCATTCTAAAATTTAAACACAAATATTTATTAACATAAGTTGAGAAGCTCTACCTCACTGCCAGTGATGAGGACAATCTGATTCCATGTCTGCCACTCAGACCTCTCATCTCTCATCAGATTGGTCTACTTTCTTCCCTCCTTCCCAATAATCTCCTCTTTCCATTAGTTTTACGCTGATGTTTTATCCTTGAGGGATGTATATACACACACACATGCATATGTCTATGTCTATATACATACATATGTATTCTCAATTCAAAAGTTAAATTTTCAAGTTAATTTAATATTCTAAGATTTCTATGAAAGATTTGCATAATAATTCTATGCATTTTAGTATATCATACAAATTAGGCTTGACTACATATACCTTTTTGTATCGATTTATTATAATCATATTAGTCTTGTCACCCTGTTTGAAGGGCCAGCCAAGGGAAATTTTTTTTTTTTTTTTTTTTTTTTTGGTAGTACTGGGGTGGAACCCAGAGGCTTTCTACCTCCGGGCCATATTCCCAGACCTTTTTTTTATATTTTATTTGGAAACAGGGTCTCACTAAGTTGCTGAGAGCCTCACTAAGTAGCTGAGGCTGGCTTCGAACCCGTGCGATCCTCCTGTCTCAGCCTCCCAAGCACAGGGATTACAAGTGTGCGCCACCACGCCTGGCTAAGGGAAATATTTGATAGATAATCAGTAGCTCATTATTTGTTTTAAAAAGTATGATGTCAGTGTGAGTTTCATTGGTTGAATAGCCATTAATCCTTTTATTAATAGAGTGATTGTTTTTAAATGTGTTCAATTACTTGAGTGTCATAATAGATCTATCTGATTTAATAGTATATTTTGAGATGACTAAGCTGCATTTGAATTTTCATTTCTTATAAAAAGTATTGAACTTAATTATTGATTTTAACAAGGTAAAAAGAAGGCTGTTGCCTTTATAGCATTATTTAAAAGAACTTTTTGTCAGAAACCAGGGGCACCTGAAAGAAGAACAATTAAACAGCACAATACCACATAATATCATTCAAAGAAGGAGTCTGAAAAGGAGACTCAGTGTTAATAGGAGGGTCATACTGTGCAAATATATCCATGTCATTACATTCTCTCTACCATATGAGCACGCTTGGCTGACATTTTTCTTATCTTCTTCAGTGATGGTTGGCTCATTCCATGTTTTGGGCAGAGTTAGCTAGTCACAGGACTCAGGCTAGAGGCTCTTTATCTGTCATTTGCACTTTCTCTTTTATCTTTTATTTATAGAAAAATTAACAGAGCTTTAAGTAATAAACTGCGCTATGCAAAGTATAAATTTTGCATTTCCAGAATTTTCAGATACTTTCTTTTAAAACCTTCCACCACCCAAAATATAGAAGAATAAAGGTGAACTTGAATTACTTTCTGTGTGTGTGTGTGTGTGTGTGTGTGTGTGTGTGTGTGTGTGTGTGCGCTGTTGGGTAGGAGCATTCCAACTCCGAGCTACACCCAGAGCTCTATTTTTTTTGTGTGTGTGTGGGTCTGGGGATGGAACTCAGGGGCATTCGACCTCTGATCTACATCCCCTGCCCTATTTTTTATTCCTTATTTTGAAACAGGGTCTCACTAAGTTGAAAAGAACCTCACTAAGTAGATGAGGCTGTCCTGTCTCAGCCAGCTGGATTACAAGCCTGTGCCACCACATCCAGCTCTTCTTTTCCTCCTTTTTTTTTTTTTTTTCTTGTAGTACGGGGGATAGAACCCAGGGGCATTCTACCTCCGAGCTACACTCCAGCCCCTATTTCTTAGTCTTTCAATTTTTTTTAAGCCACTGCTATTTATTTTATTGGCCATTTGCATTTCTTCTTTTGTGAAATGTCTATTTAGCCTCATTACATTTCTTTTTTCTTTTCTTTTCTTTTCTTTTCTTTTTTTTTTTTTTTTTGTGGTACTAGGGATAGAACCCAGGGGCATTCTACATTTGAGCTACACCACAAACCAATTTTTTTTTTCTTTATTTTGAGACAGGTTCTGACTGAGTTGGAAAGGGCATCACTAGGTACCTGAGGCTGGCCGGGAACCGTGATCCTCCTGTCTCAGCCTTCCCAATTGCTGGGATTATAAATGTGCACCATCACTCCTGGCTAGTCTTTTTATTTTTTTGAAACAGGATCTCACTGAGTTATGAAGGGCCTCACTAAGTAGCTGAGGCTGTCG